>NC_056727.1:1100039958-1100128862 GCF_019279795.1 Protopterus annectens | reverse complement strand
TTCCGGTGATTTCCTCGTATTCTCCGCATTACCTTCCTATATCCGTGGTTGTTGACGGTGAGGCCGTCACATGACTGGTTTAGGGAACGTAGTCATCCTCGTGCACATGCATCTGTAAGCGCATTCTGTACTCTCAGCGCATCTATTTCCTAACACGCCAGTCCTGATGCTGTGATGTGCATTGTACAGCCCAGATTTGCTGACCTCCAATATCCTTCCTCCTACAGTGGCACACCCCTCTGTGGTTGACATGTATCTCGTGTAGGCCACTCCTCGGTGTTGTACCGCTACGCTGTTTGCTCCATCCTTACGCTGGCGCCGTTTTTGCGATTCACTATTATCTGCCTCATTTGCATGGAATTGACTACTAATACATGGTTCTGGCGCGACACCGCCACCACTCCTTGACAACCATTGCGCTGGGGTTGAAGCTTTACATACATACTATGGTGTGTGGTGGCGGTGCAGCTGATGTCGTTATACTGCTCTTTTAGGACATTGTCATATTATTTCATTGCTTTGCAACTTCTGTGCACATATCCGGGGTCTGCTGTTCTTTCTACGCACGTGCCATTTATGTCATTTTACATTTTGTGCATATTTTCTTTGGACATTCTCGGTGCCTTTCCACATTGGCATATTGCACCTATATGATACCTGACTTTGACAGCCTTCCGTTACTCCTCGGTATGTTTGGGTAAATGTAAACCATTTTTTTGGTTTACATTGCGTCTCTTACGCCTGCGCCACTTCGTGGACCGCTATTTGCCCTCATTTGCATGGTGCAATACCGCACACAGTGTGTTTTGCATACCTACGCCGGGGGCGGAGACAGTCCGGCGCACGCCGGTAGTGCACGTGGAATTCATTCATACCTGAATCGCTCAGCAGCCATATTTGGCGTTATAACGCTGACGCTATGCTGGCGCCTGGCGCAAGGTTCATGAATCCCGGGGATAATTTATTTATTTATTATTTATTGACATTTGTTAACCAGGAAAGTCCACTGGGCAAATGAGCCATTTTCAGTGGAGGCTGAGGAGGGAGTGTTTCCAGTGTAGGGGGCTCCCTCCCGCCTACCCCTAGACAGCAATGTCTTCCTGTTATTGTAAAGCCTGTTACTGACAGTTGCCCATCAGGCAGGTTTGGTTCAACATGAGGAACCTGTTGTGCTCATGTCAGGTACAGCTGAGTCAATGCAGTCATACAGATGTTTGTATAATACATTGGTGTAGATCTTGGCATAGTTGCCAGTTATAGTTAGAAGCTATGCTACACAGTACTGCATGCTTACTTGATTTACATTTCAGATATGTACTGATACATTAATAAAGATGTAGGATGTCTGGGTATTTCATACTGAACTGTTAGCACTGCAAAATCTGTATTTACTTTACTGAACTATTATGTTATGCATTAAGTTATTACTTTGATGATTTTCTTACTTACCACACACTTGCATCTTGGACTCAGGTGTCCAAGGTTCCTTTATTCCTACATTTCAGGTTATCATACTGGCGATGACACTGCTCACCAGTCCGGGGGGATACCAGTAACACTGGTTAGGTCCCTGGATAAATGATCCCAGGCCTCAGACTTGCACTCTGAACCCTCGTACATGCGCTGCAGCAGCCGGGGTGCATATCTCTCTACCTGGAGTCCAATAAAAACTTTGGACCCCTGCACACCCTACTTTTGCACTGGAAAATGCGATCCATTTCTGACTCCAGCAACCTTACCCACAGTCAAAGTCAGACTCCAAGGAATTATGTGAAATTCCCACCTTTTGGCCTTTATATAGGCTGCATTCCTGCCCTTGCAAGTTGTACTGTAACTTTCACACAAGCACCGGTTTGTGCAAAATTGCAAATCCATATTTAAGTGAAGCCTGGCAAGGCGGGGCTTTTCTAACCATTTCTAAATGTAGCAATTCTTTGATTTAAAGTCAACCAATGTTTCAGTCACCTGACAGCATTTCACAGCACTATAAGTAAAAAGCATTAAAACCCAGAATTCAAACCCTGAACCTACTACATTGTAGGTCATGACTCAACCTATCTAGACACTAGGATAGCGAAAGGAGTGTGAATATCTGCAGAGATACTGGAAAGTTGCCTGTAAGCATACTGCAGCTTTGCTATGTGGGTTTGTGTGTTGCTAAGTATGGCAGACTGACAACAATTGAATATATTCGGCTTCTATTTTTAGCTGTTTAGCAGATGTGTACTGCTTAAGTACACCTCGCTACATCTAGCTAACCAATGTGCCACATCATCCACACAACCACACATAAAAAAAAATATTAATATTTAATGCATCCGGTTTCTATTGTTAGATGTCTACCACATATAAAAAAAATACTACTTAAGTGCCTGGATGCACTGTTACCACAGAGCTTGATTGTGTTCATGCAGCCACACTTACATTGAAAAAAAATGTCAATTGCCCATACCACCTCAGACACATGCAAACTATTTAAACAGTACTGCGCAGTGCTATACATTTGTTGTTACTGGCCCTGAACACTGTATACCCTTATAGATATGTATGTTTCTTACTTGCACACAAGCACTTCTTTGGTGTCAGCCTTGCACAATTACCACCCGCCACCCACCCTATGCAAATGATAATGACTGTGCCCTGCCCTTTGCACATGTCTTTGAGACTTAGGGTTGCATATGTCTGTTGCACACAGTGGATGGCTAATGCTCGCTATTCTCATGCTTGCACTTATTAATATGTCATGCAGAAGAAAAGTTCTTGATCTGTTATTCTTATTCATTTGTGAATGAATGCTCCTATAATTGTTAAACCTAATTGAATTTCAGTTATTATTGTTATTAAAGCAGTGTAAGCATTAGGTACTTCAGCCTTGCTTCTTGGTATAGTTGTGCAATTGAGAGTATAACTGCTCTGTCCTTTGTTATATAGACATGGTCAATTTGAAATGCATGATGGACAGTATTTGTTCTAGTATGAAATTGTATATTGCAAAAATCTGCCATAGCAGATATTACTGACATAACTGTACACCTCAGACAGATGCTTTACTTCTTAGAGTATGTATATATATATATATATATATATATATATATATATATATATATATATATATATAGATATATATATTAAAAAAACTTACCCAAAACATCGAGATTTCAGAATCTTGACATTTAAAAGTTGGTTAAAAAAAAAAAAAAAAAGACAAAATTAAAGTAAAACAAACTGTTTGCAGGAGGGTAAGCCCCCCCTGCACCCCCCAAACCCCCCTACTTAAATATGCCAACTCCAAGATCGCACTACAGTGCAGAAAACGGTAAGTGCAACAGGAGCATTACCGTTCTCTTCACTGTAGTGTGATCTCGGAGTTGATGTATTTAAGTAGGGGGGTGTGGGGGGATGCATTGGGCTTGCCCCCCTACAAACACTTCATTTCAAGTCTCTCGCTCTCTCTTTTTTTTAACCCACTTTTAAATGTCGAGATTCTGAAATCTCAATGTCTTGGGTACTTTTTTTAAAAGCCGAGATTTCAGAATTTCGACATTTAAAAGTGGACCCATATAAATATATATATATATATATATATATATATATATATATATATGTGTATATATATATATATATATATATATATATATATATATATATATATATATATATATATATATATATATATATATATATATATATATATATATATATATATATATATATATATATATATATATATATATATATATATATATATATATATATATATATATATATATATATATATATACATATATATATATATATATATATATATATATATATATATATATATATATATATATGTTACCTATTACAACCGCGAAACTGCAGTTGCACGTCAACACATATTGAGCGAACCGCGAAAACACCGAACATCCTGAAGTGGGAAATTCGAAATGTGGAATCGTCATAGTTGTCCCTTTTCCGGTATAGCTCTGTAAGGTAAGTGTGCAATAGTTACGGAACTTAGGGTTAGGGTGCTGGTTAAGGTAAGTGCATACATAGTAATATATATAAACTTTAGTTTAGGGTTAGAAGTAGGGTTTTGTTAAGTGTATGTATGTGGATTATTTATTTTGTTTGGGTATAGCTCCTTAACGTAGTTATGCAATAGTTACAGACCTTAGAGTTAGGGTGCGGGTTAAGGTAAGTGCATACATAGTAAAATATGTAAGCTTAAGTTTAGGGTTAGCAGTAGGGCTTTGTTAAGTGTATGCATGTGGATTATTTATTTTGTTTGGGTAGGTAGTACGTAGCGGGTGGTGGGGTTGGCCAACTATGCCGATTCAACATATTGAATTTTGCGGTTCAGGACGTTCAGTGTTTTCACGGTTCACTCAATATGTGTCGACGTTTCCATATTCGCGTATGTGAGGCTTCACAGTTATAATATAGACCCACATATACCTCTTGCTGTGAGGTGGCAATGCTACCGCTGCACCACTGCATGGTCTGTTTTATGTAACATGGCACAGACTGTAAATATTTCATCAGAGCTACCTGGGTCATACTGCTGTGCATTTCCTGATGTACCAAAAACCAGGAACCTTGGTTTATGCAATACAAACACATGTTCTATGATATTCCTAGTTTGAGCATAGGCCTTGTTGTATCCTTTACTCAGTGAGGTTGCATGGGTTTCTCATGGGAGTCATAATCCAGGGCTCAAGTACGTAACCTGCATCCCCACTAGATGCCCTTGAGGAATGCCATGCCTAGAAAACCTGCTGTATAACTTGCAGGTGTGTCATGTGTGTGAGTCGTGAAAACTGGTCGGGTTTAACTGCACGGACATTGAAGAATATGCCTTGGGCATTACACACAATTTAGAGTGGAAACCTTTTCTGTTGATCTACTTCCTTCCATGTTAACCAGGTGGGGCTTTTATTTTTATTTGTGTGCAAAACATGGCCTCCAACACTTCAGGGAACTGCGCTAGTGCACAGAATTCTTGCATGATTCTTGATATCTCCTGTAGATGCATGGGAAAGAAATGTGACCCCTTGCATGTAGTAGCATTAAATTTAAAAACTGTCATACTATTCTTGAGGCTGATGCCTATATAGGGTTGCCACCTCGCCAGGATTGCCCTGGAGTATCCAGGATTTTTATAGCATCTCCCATCTCCTGGAAGTAATTCAAAAAACTCTGAAATGTCCAGGAATATACATTACACTCCTGCTTAACTGGAACTCAAGCAACCAGCATTCACTCACACATGGTCCACTCACTCTCTCTCTCCCGATCTCTCACACACACACACACACACACACACACACACACACACACACACACACACACACACACACACGCACACACACACACACACAGACACACACACACACACACACACACACACACACACACACACACACACACACACACACACACACACACACACACACACACACACACACACACACAATCTGTCACTCCATACCTCTCAACCTCTTTAAACCACAAATTGTTTTAGGTGTTCAGTTCTGATGAAGCCCGGCTGTCATGGGTGAAAGCGCTTAACAGATTTCTAATTATTTTATTTTATCGCATTATATATTGTGCGCATTGAGTACATTTTGTGTTTTTTTTTTGGTTTAATAAATCGGCTTGCACTATTTTGGACGTGTGGCACTTATTGCTGGATCTACAGACAATATTTTATTGTCTCCATTTTCTGGGGATAATGCCACAGTGAATTTTCCCAAGAAGATTTCTGTGTATGAGAAAGTGAAAAAAAGAAATTCTGAACTCATTTCGGCAAATTGTAAGTGCCATATTCTGCATAATTGTGTTAGGCATGCAAAACTTTGTCAATGGATGTTGAAATTCTCATTCTCAAAGTTTATGCTGAATTTTACGGAAATGCCAAATGAACTGCACAGCTCCAGTCATTTTTCATGTTTGTCGAACTGAGTATCAAGACGTTCTTCATCATGTATGATGAGATGGTTATCATTACTGCCAGCACTTTAAAGAATGCTTCTAGTATGGCCTGTGTTGCAGTCTTACTTTGTTTCACGGAGAGAAGAAGAATGCCACAAAGTAATTTGGGATGCCTTTATAGACGTAGAAAGCAAGTCCATACCTAGACTATACTGCTGTTTCTTACAGAATGTTATGCAGGTCTTTCAAAGTAGTGTGCTAATGTTAGAGTCAGATCAAAGTACTAGTTCTGAACTGCATGATATTATGGTTGGAGTAAGACAGAAAACTGCAGATCGCAGGCAAGACAAATTTTATGGAAAGGCTGCTGCAGACATGCATAAAAGAATTCCACAGGTTAAGAAAAGGCACTTTGAAGCTGAAGCTAATCAATTCTACAACAAGTGTTTAAACTACCTAGACAAGTGGTATAATTACCAGGATTCAGAATTTCAAGCAATGAGAGCTTTGACCTTGAAAGAACCAGTGATGTGGAGCTTATTCGAGGAACTGGCAGACAGGTTGCGCATTGACATCAACAAAGACAAGTACTATGATGATTACTGTATTCTGCGTGACATCCAAACAGAGCTGGTGGAAAAAAATGAATGAGTGGTCGATCGATGGAAGGATTTTTTTCACAAAAATGAGACATAGGAAGTGTGGTGAAGAACTCTTTAAAGATGCATCCTTCGCATTTTCTATACCTGTGTCCAATTCTTTGTGCGAAGAACTTTCAGTGTGATGAATTTTTTGTGGACCAAAGAAAGAAATTGTCTGGGACTTGGTGTTTTGTGAGCTGAGCTGAAGGTGTGCAAACATTTGAGCTACAGTTGTTTTCAGTTTCATAAATTCTTGATGAAGACATCCAGATTGTTGGCCACTGCAAGATCTGATCAGAAATATTCTATTAAGAGCAAGTAGTTTTTGTGACTCTACCAAAGCACACAGAATTAATATTTGAATAATTAGTTTACAGTTGTGTTATTGTTTTGAACTTTTCCTGTACATTATGAATATTAACATATAAAAGACTGATAGTTTCCGAGTCGGACAGCACTTAGGCAAAACAACACAGTTTGTGTTTAACATTAAAATAGCATCTCCTGGAATTAGCCTTATGTGAGGTGGCAACCCTATGATTATAACACCCCTAATATATTACCTGTCGGTCTCTGAAAAGTACAAGTAGCTAATATATGTATTATCATTTATTTTTATTTATCATTTGTTTGCCAAGATAGTCCAGCTGGACAACAAGTGTCCATTTTCAGCAGAGTCCTGGGGAGAAAAAGTCCATAAGTCTACAGAGAGGAAAAAAAATACAAAAGAGACATTACAGAGTCGTAGCGTACAGATTGTATACTTTACAGCCATTAGTATACAATAAGGGGATATTCCCTATTTTGGTTGAAAATACAAGTGTGCAAAATCTACTAAATGTACCTTTGCATCCACTGTGATTGGTTCTCCACAATTTTCCTGGGGCCTGAGGTTGGGGCAACAGAAGTTATAGTTCTTCCAGTGTTTCCCTGTCCTCCCTGTATCTCTCAGCAGTTTCTGTGTCATGTAGTCCATGACAAGCCAATGGGGTCTAAACATCCTTCGTCCTCTTGCCTGAGGTTTGGCGCAGCAGTTGCAGCACCCTGATTTAAAGCCTGTTGCACATACAGCTAAGAATAGCAGCAGCCTTTTTTCTAAGTGTAATGGTGATGTATTCCAAATAGTTTTGGTTTGCAGGGTTAAAGCCTACAATGAGTGTACATGATTGCTTTATAGCCTCCTGAAAAGTAGTGCCATATTAGATTGGTTATTTATAATGTATTTATAATGTACTTCAGTGTAAGCATGGGCCTGGGAGACGAACCATTTACAGATTTCATGTTTGCATCACAGACATAGGTGCCAAACCAGGGATAAATTTCCAGTTTCCCATCCAATTGTCCAAGTTGCACTTGAATTGATTTAGGGAAGAACTCTACTTCACATGGATGGGGAGCCTGTTCCATAGACAGGGTAGTCTCTGAGATACATACCTATCTCTCCAGCAGGTCTTATTTATATCACAAGCAAGGTAATTCTGGTACTGTTTGTTTTGTATGCAGGAGGTCCATCAGAGTGGAGTCTGACAATGCTCTGTATGCTAGGCATTGATCTCTCTTCAAAAGCCTGTAGGAGACAGAATACAGGGATAGGGCCTTGAGGTGGTCTGCATAGGACATATTACTTATGCCCTGTATTCTTTTAGTGAGGAACCTCTGTGGACATTCCGGTTGTTGGATATGCCTGGTTAGGTACATACCAAAGGGGGCATTGTACTCAATGATAGGTCTGATGAATGCCGAATACAGTGGAACAATGAATTCCTTGGACTTAGATATCATACATTTGTTCATAAGTTGTGCAACATAGAATGGTTTCTGCACCACTGTAGACACATGACGATTAAAGGCTAGATTACTATCTATGTGTGTCCCTAAGTCCCTGACTACTGGGTCAACTCTAAGGGGTATGTTGTTAATATTATAGTAATCAAAGATGGATGAATTCACAAAGGATACTATTATGCATTTCTTGGCATATAGTTTTAGTCCATTACTCTGACACCAGTTGTTTGTCTGTGTTAGCCCCTCCTGGAGAACATTTGTGTCAGTGTGAGATTCAATGACAGCTCCTAATTTGCAATCATCTGCAAATTTAGTCAGCCAGAGACCACTGACATTGGCCTTGATTTCTGATAAGTAAATGCCAAAAAGGAGCAGTCCAAGTACTGATTCCTGAGGGACTCCATTTGTAAATGACCTCTTTGTAGAGGTGGACTCCCAATTCTAACTTCCATAGAAGAAAAGTGTGGTATATGAGGGGTGTGGGGGAGTGCTACAGTCTTGATTGAGCCATCATTCAAGTGAGACATTAAAATAAGGTCTCATCTGCCTGAGCAGGTGATAGTTCAAGCAGATGTAAAAGATCTCACAACACTGACAGAAATATATAGGGAATACTTTTCTAAAACATTCCTAACATAATCCGGTCAAACCAATTTGTGAATTTCTTCAGTGCCCTTGTCAAATTTCTTGTGGTCACTGTGGCTATCACCTTGGGTTTTCTCAGAATATAGAGATAGTCATAGTGCAGTTAGCCTGGTCAACATATACATATATTCATAAATATGCAGAAGGGGTATAGTACAATGTGCTGACTTATACGCAAGACATTAACTCATTACTACTTCTCTTGTTCAGAAAAGAACACCAATAACATGGAGTGATTTCTTTTTTTCTGAACTCATAAGAATAGTTTGAATGTTATCTCTCATCTTTCTTCCACATCCCAAGGATATATTTTTTTCTTTTTCAACACTATTTTCTGTCCTTGATAAAGAAAAACAATAATAATCTCAGCTTATCTAGCTGTATTGCATTATCCATTAAATAATGAAGCAAATGACTCATTCATCTTGTCACAGAGTTTGACCACTGACCTGAAATAAATGAAATGTCTTCTTGTTTTATCAGTGTACAGATAATTTTCCATTATCTTTCAGTGAGCTGTAAAATACAGTAATTAAGCTGACAGTAAATATTCACTGTGTCCATGACATAGCCATGTGGGCTTTGTTTTGAAATTTATAAATGGAATATCTGTGGTGAAGTGAAAACGTGGTAAAGACAAGAGGTAGATCTCTTGTTAGATCTTAACCAAGCAATTTGTCAATTAAGCAGTATATTTATTTTTTAATACATTTAATAGTGTATAGATAGGGTAAGGGACAATTATATAGCAGGAAATATATATATATATATATATATATATATATATATATATAGAGAGAGAGAGAGAGAGAGAGCAGGAAATATATATATATATATATATATATATATATATATATATATATATATATATATATATAGAGAGAGAGAGAGAGAGCAGGAAATATATATATATATATATATATATATGTGTGTGTGTGTGTGTGTGTGTGTGTGTGTGTGTGTGTGTGTGTGTGTGTGTGTGTGTGTGTGTGTGTGTGTGTGTGTGTATCTATAGCTGCCTCTCTCTCTTGATATATATATATATATATATATATATATATATATATATATATATATATATATATATATATATATAAAATCCTGAGCTCAAGAAAGTTACTTTTTCACTTTTGTCATTGTTGGTCTTCTCTAATATGTGTTTAATTCTCCAATATTTACTTAATGTGCAGATTTTGTTTCCAGTGTAAGACAGATGGGGTATTGTACTCATTAATTTACTATAAGGACAGCCAACCATTGCCATTAGTAATTTTCTGTTAGACATTGGGTGATATTTATAATCTGCCACTGCATAAATCTTGGAAAGCACTACTTCATCAATATACAAATAAAATAAGAGCAAAGTAATGGTGCTGGTTTTCACACATGAAGCCAACAAAGAACTGCCCGAGTAAATTGTACAGAGACAGAATTGTATAAATTCATCTATGAAGTGTGCAAGAATCTTTGAATAGATGTGCATCCTTTGGGATATGTGTACCTTCATAAGTTTTCAGAAATGACATCATACATTTCTACACTTCACTGGTATATGCCTCTTTACACTAATATCACAAGACTTGATGGCATGATGCTGCATGTGCCTGAGCTCAGCACCACAATGGCTTCTAGTTTAAGGCCACTTTGCCATCAGTCTTATTCTGCAGAAGTCTATTAATGGGTGTTAGTTTAATGCATTTATAACTATGGAAATAGCATGGCTAGGAAAGTTGGAAAAAGAAGAGACAGTAGAAAAGGGATATAACACAGGAGAACATGCGATTGTTGTGCCTGAGGAGGAGGGAGAAGAATATGTACATATATGTGTCTATATATAGCTATCTATTTACCTCTCTCTCCCTATATATATATATATATATATATATATATATATATATATATAGATAGATATATATATAGGAACCTGGCTTTCTCAAAGATATAATGGAAGACAGGGAAGGATGAAAGATAGTAAGGGACGGACTGATAGGTAGGGACGAGATAATGGCACTGGCAGTAACATATGCAGATAAACAAGATAGACAGGTGTGAATGATAAACCTATAGATTGGGTTCTTTAATGCAGGGGAAGTCAGACAGAGTATGGACAAATGGTTATGGTGTAGGAATTGTGTATATATACCAGGGATGGGTTTAACTCAATAGGCTGCATGCATTGATGATGGGGGAATGGGGCAGGGCACATGGCTGTCACAATTATAATCCCAGCCTAGAGACACTCATTCAGACCCCTGACCAGGGCACCATAGACATCTGTCAAACATGCTTCCCAACACATTCTCCTGGGATTGCTGCTACCTTCCCCTCACCCCAACTATGCCTCTGGCAAAATGTAACTGTAAACTAGCACATTATGCCCCCAGCTTATGCCTATTTATAAATATATCATTGTGTACAGTAAGACATCCCTGCCTATTGATATGGTCTTGTTGCTCCCAACCACAAGTTATTATTCTTAAGTAAGGTATTCACTGTCTGTAGTACCTACAAGAAATGGTGCTATTCATATTACACTGGTAAAGCTGTACATAGCTAGCAAGCTTCCAGTAAGCTCAGAACACTGTAAATTGAAATATTGTTTTAAGAATAAATAAATATGAATACTCCTTAAATGTACTTATGTGAAATGTATTGTGTGCTGATCGGTGCTGCTGTCCACAGAGTTTAATCTGATAAGTACTTTAAATGGACAGAGTGCAAATTTGGCATTAATTCAATGATAACAAACTTAAAATAAAGGTATTGTTAAATAATATTATTACTATAATAGTAGTGAAAAAGTACTTACTGAATTACTCTGGTTGCTGATCCTGCATTTCTGCCGCTCACTGGGAATGCTGATCATGCTGCTGGTTCTACATCTCATTTTACTTATGGTGACATTTCTCACCAGTATGGAGAGTGCATGTTAGTTTTTACAATAATTTAGCAAGGTCACTACAACCATTGATTCTCCTTAATGTCCCTACTGCTGCAGCTTGCAGCTTCTCCCTGTACTGTGTGTAGTAAGGATGAAGGAAGATCTGAGCTTCCTTGGCACACAGCTTACAGCTTTGTTCTGAGCTATAATGGAAGACATGCTTCTATTGCAAAAGCCAAAAAGGAAAATAGTCGTGTGTGAAAGTGAAACCACTAACTTGTGAATCGTGCCTAATACAGTGTAGCTGTAAGCAGCTCAGGTAGCTAACAGGTTGCGCAGGTCTGCACAAAGTGTATAAAACTTGTGCACAAGGAGGACAGATACATGTGCATACAACTGTTATTACACTCAGAATCATGTAAATATGTACATAACAATTGATATAGTTGCATGTGTGTGTAGTAATACAATTTATGGAGTAGTGATCCTACAAGCCTCATTTACTTAAGAACTTTGTAAACAGGTTAACATATGTGAAAAAATAATGAGCATCACCGTTTTGCACACTGCTGGTTATCACATTTCTGTGAAGATTGTTAGAAAGTCAAAGTTAAATCAAATTATACATGAAAACTGCAGTGCATGGAATGAGGGGGGAATAAAGTCAGATTACAATAGTAGATTAAAGACAATATTGTGTTTCTGTTGTATTTATTAAAGTTTTATCTCTTTTGGAACAATTGGTGTGATATCGTTGCCTTTATTGGGACCAGTGTGCCAGACTGGGTGTTTTGTGTGGATTACAGTACTGGAAGTGCTTCTGACGTACTGGTAAAATAGATTTTTATTACTGCAAATGGCAAGTTACTGAGCTCACTCACCTCATGAGCTTTAAATTATGTAATGTATGCTGTAGTCAGCACTTTTCCATGTTTATCAGAGCTAGCAACACATAGCAATAGCAATGCAAATACTGATCTCTTGTGTGTTAGTGGCACAGTGGCACAGCAGGTAGCATGCTTATCTTTGGTGCAAAAGACTGTGGGTTCTATTCCTACACCATGTAAATCAATTACTAATAGTAATGTAGTAGAAGGGGAATTTCCACACCATCCAAATCAATTGATAACAGTAATGCAGTATAAGGGGAGTGCTGCACTCCTAAGTGTGCTTTCTTTTAAATGAGACATTAAACTGATGCCCCATCTGCTTAAATTGGTATAAGCTCAATTGGATTTAATAGGTCCCACAGCACCTAGCAACAAGAGTAGAGTGAGTTCTCTAATGTGTCAAATGTCGCCTAATAGTCTAAATACTACTTTGAATCACCCCTGAAAAGAGTCTACCAGCCTTCATATAAAAAGATAGATAGATACATGCATCATTATCATCCAACCATTTTTTCCCAATTTATACATGGTACCAGAATCTTACATCAGCTGTCACCACCTTTTTCCTTTTAGTGCCATTCTCCTACCTTCTCTAATAGTTATAGCTCACTGCTGCAGATCTGCCCTCTTGAAGATCATCAATCCCTTGTCTAGATCATCTTAGTTATTCTTGCTTTATTGCTGTTTTCTGTAAATGTGATGATACACAGTATTCTGTTATGCTTGACCTTGTCTTCAACAGGGATTACTCTGGCTTCAGCACTGAAATCCTAATTTCTCCACTTGTCCTACAGTGTGCATCCTGCTACCCATCTCCATCACTTAATTCCCATCACCTCAAGCTTCCTCAGCTGCTGTGTCTTCATTGTGCAGGTTTCTTGTCATACAGATGTAATAGTCACACTACCATTTTATACACCTTATTTCTCAGCTTCTTTGGTAAGCTTTCTTCCCACATTACCCCTGATACTCTGTGCCAGCTGGATGCAAAACTTCTGATTCTTGATTTGACCTCTTCATTCAGATTTCTCTTTCCCATATCCACCCATCCCAGGTACTTGAAGCTGTTAACCTGTTCCACTATACTCCTTTTTTCTCACTTTTTAGCTTCTTGTGAGTTTTCTTATTTGCTACCATGACCACTGTTTTTCCTATACACTGTTTTATTCCATATGCCTTTACTTTTGCGCTCCTTTTCCCTATCACTGGTTAAAATGTATATTCTGAGTCTGCCTGTAATTTCACATCGTGTGTATTCAGCTGCTTTGTACCCAGTAAACCTCGTTATAAACCGGAATGGGTTCAGACTTGAACCCTGATTCACACCATGTCCCATGGGAAAGTTCCTCTTTGAACACTGCAGGTAGTTGTGCTTTAATGTGTTCCAAAATGTGGGTTCCTATGAGAACGACGAAAAATTAAAATCTTGAACGCTCGGATGAGCGAAAACGCAGGTAATCGAAATCGATATTGTGAGATCGAGGTAAGGTGAAGATCAAAACATTTGCCCTTTCCTCACTGTAGTGCGATCTCAGCGTTGGAATATATTTTTAAGGGGGGTGTAGGGGGGGTGCAACCCCCCCACAATAGCGATTTCGATTACCCGCATTTTTGCTCATCCGAGTGTTTGACATTTTGATTTTTTGTTGTTTTAATATAGACCCCAAAATGTCACATGAGAAAGAACACAGACAGGTAGCACATGCCATGTGTCTGTGTATCTCAAGGATGAGTGAAAAGTGGTGGTTTATTCTTGTTTTTCACATCTTTTATTTTGACTAACATGATGTAACATTAGAAATAATTTTATATATATATATATATATATATATATATATATATATATATATATATAAACATGGGAGTGTTGATGCTGGTCCCCTCTGGTGAGTGCAGTTTGGCAATCCCCTCTTCCCCATGCAAAAATTATTGTTAAGGATACATGTATGATGTTTCACAGCAGTATGATGTTTTCTAGATTTAAACATTTCCACAGCAAGTACTCATATGTGATTTAAAGAACATGCAATTAATCATAGTGAAAATTCGGTCATGGGTCTACTGGTGCAACTTATTTAAGCTATCGCCTGGTTACACAGCTCAGGAGAAATTGAAAACGAATTTATAGATATACATATAGATGTAGATATAGATATAGATATAGATATAGATATAGATATAGATATAGATATAGATATAGATATCTATATGTTGTTTGTCTGTTTACTTACTCTGTTTAATCCAGTTTAGTTCCTATTGCAGGAACATACACATAAGCTTGCACATGTGCATACATACGTTGTATCCATGACTGTTCAATTATGCACATGTTTAGATGTGGAAGTAAATTGGAGATTTAGAGACCTTGGCAATTATCAAATAGCCCATGAAGACAGAGGGAGAGCAAACAAACTCTGCAGAGAAAGTATTTCAGCCAGAAATCAAACCAGACTGCTCAGCCGCATGAGATATCCATAAATGTATACACTATTCTATCTATCAGTTTATGAAGTTATCTATTGCAAAACAGCTGTTCTTTTTGCTTGTTTTCTTGATGAAGAATCTTCTATTCAGCTTCTACAACCCCCCATGTCCTTGTGGGCATTTACTGTTGTCTCCAGTTTCATTTCACATTTAAAGTACATGAAGGCATGAGGAAATACTGATTTTACAAACTGCCCAGACGGTGCATCTATGTGTGTGTGTGTGTGTGTGTGTGTGTGTGTGTGTGTGTGTGTGTGTGTGTGTGTGTGTGTGTGCGCGCGCGCGCATACGTGCATGCGTGTGCATGTGTGTCACAGTATATGTGTATGCACAGAAACAAACTGATAACTTGTCCAGAACCGCCTCATACCTGAAACCTGTAACCTGCTCTAACTGAGCTTTTCTTTGGTTATTTTTTCTTGCTAAATGAATCTACATTTGATATTCTGATGATGCAGATTTTCTCTGGGTACTCCATCTGTTTCCTTTTTCTGAAAGACATGCTGATTGATTAGCTAATGCATGCATATTTCATTTGCCCTTGTACTTGTCTCCAAGGTCATTACCAATAAAGGCAATGATGATCTATTCACTTACCAGTTTTACAAATGATAAGCTACAGAAAGGCTTCTTGGGCATAAAATATTAGCATAATGAATGTGTTTAAGGTATTAAAAACTGAAAGTAAAACAACTAAAGGCATGCACCCAAACCAGTAGCATAAACATAATGCAAACTTGTTTTGCTCTTGAAGATGTGTTAGCTTTAGAAGCATAAAACTAATGAAGCTACTGTGAGCTGTCGAGGTATGAAAGGCAATATGTTTTTTTTTACTTCTTTCAAAACTAAAAAGATCATATACTAGGAATCCAAACTTCTTTTCAGTAAGGACTTCAAACTTGTTTTTTTTAAAGATTACACTGCAGTGTACTTATGCATACTTCTAATTGTGACAACATTAAATAATGTTTATCAGATGCTCTTCATTCTGATTTATTTTCTGATCTGCAGAAAGTCTGAATATTATTTTATCACAATAGTGTACCATTTTAAAAACAAGAAGAAGCATCTGATTAGCTGTGTTTTGATTACAAACTCAGTATGTGGAAGTGCTGAAAATATTAATGTTGCTATCAATAGCAATTTTTTTATATATTCTGCTAAGCCTCCACACTTTTGTATCATAGTTTTTTTCCTCTTCACAAAGTAGTTATACTTTTCCCTTAATGGGAAACTTGCCAGAATCACTGTTTCTTACAACTAGAAGGCTAAGAAATGCATCAAAAATAGTTGTCATGAAAATGCCACTCAACCAGAGAAGTGAAGAAAGCTTCATGATACCCATCATAGCACTAATCTAACATGTATCTAGTTCTTGTCATTGGTCTTTTTAGCTTTTCCCAGTTAGGGGTTGCCACAGCAGTACTCCGGTCTGCTAATGATTGGCAGTAGATTTTTATGAGGCCAAGCTGCCGGCCCGAAACCCAACCTTCAGTGAAGGCATGCCCATTCACGCATGTCTTTTGCAGGCCACTCAACCGCAGGGAGGACATGCAGACTCCACACAGAAGGCACTTCAGCCGAGAATCAAACAGGAGAACTTCTTGCTGGGAGGCAACAAGGCTACCGCTGTACCACTATGGCTTTTATGCATCTAACTCTTGTATACTTATCTTAATGTGAAGTGGGCAGCCATTTTAAAAAATCAATGTTATAATGGATAACACAAACCTTCTCTGTTATTTATAATAATAATAATAATAATAATAATAATAATAATGATTGCAAGGACTGAACATGCTGAATCATAGGTCCAACAGTAAGGAAACAGAAGTGCAGAATGAAGACAGAGAAATAGACAACAATAATATTGCTTGCTGACAGAATAATGAATGCAAAGGTTAAACCTGTAGCTATGGCAGATAAGTAGACAATAAGGCTATTAGTCATAGTATACTTTTCAAAGGAATTAAAATATACTGGATGTAGTTCAAGAGGGTTATTGTTTTCCTCACACATTCCAAAGGCATACTGATGGATGAACTAGTAATCCTCTAAATTATTGGTGCATAGAGTCATAGATGTTGTAAGGCTATTGAACCTTATAGGTTCATAGGTATGTACTAGGCTAATGGCCCTGGAGCCTTTACAAGCCTAGCCCATAGGATTACCGTGGTATCGTGCCACCCGACCTTAGTTCCCTAGTGCCTCTGTTGAGTAAAGCCACTGGAGTGATCCCTGGGGTGAATTTTCTATTTCCCATCCACTCATCAAGATTTCTCCTGAAGAAGACCAGTGAGGTGCTCTGCTTGACATGTATGAGAAGTCTGTTCCATAGCATGGACAGTCTCTGGATTATGAACTGGTCCCTCCAGCATGCTTTGTTGATTAGGGTAATGAGGTTGAGGTCTCTGAAGTGTGTGGTCTGGATGGATTGGGATTTCTTTAGATGTAGCATTTCTAAAAGATCTGGATCAGACATGACTTTGTAAGTCAAGCAGAGAACGCCTCTAAGTAAGCGATATGAGACAGAGAATAGTTGGAGTTTTTTGCATCTGTCCATGTAGGGCAAATGTTTAAGGCTGAGGATCCTCTTTGCGAGGTACTTTTGCGGCCTCTCCAGTTGTTGCTGGTGTTTAATGAGGTACATGCCAAATGGGGCATTGTACTCAATGATTGCTCTAATGAGGGAAGAGTAGAGGGAGACAATTGCCTCTTTCTTCCTGGATGCAAAACCCTTGGTAATGAGATGTGCCACACAGAAAGACTTTCTGACCACAGTGGCAATGTGGTGGTCAAAAGAGAAGTTCTTCTCAACCTGTGTTCATAGATCTCTTATAATGCCTTCTGTGTTCAGTGGACTACCATCTATGTGGTAATTCATGGGAACTGGGTTTTTTCCCAAAGGGGATGATGACACATTTTGTGGTATTGAGCTTAAGGCCGTGGATCTGACACCAGTCATTGGTCTCAATGAGGCCTTTCTGTAGGATGTAAACATTACTTGGGGAGTTAATAATAGCTCCCAACTTCCAATCATCTGCAAATTTTGTCAGCCCCTTCATGTTGGCCTGGAATTCAGAGAAGTAGATACCAAACAGGAGAGGACTCAGGACTGAACCTTGTGGGACTCCACTCATGACTGGTCGGTAGTCTGACTTGGAGTCTGCTACTTTCACACTGTGGGTTCTACCTCTGAGCCAGTTTGAAACCCACCTCATGATATAAGGGTTGATACCTAGCTTAGTGAGTTTTTCTATGATTCCTTAGTGGGGAATGGTATCAAAGGCCTTGGCCAGATCAAGGTAGACTGCATGGACCACCTTACTTTCATCCACAGCTCTGGTGACTGACTCAAAGAAGTCGACCAAGTTGAGGAGGCATGATGTACCCTTCACAAAACCAAACTGTGTGGGATCTATAGTTTATAGATTCACTATATCCTTGTTTATTAGGTCCATGATGATGCGTTCCACAGCTTTGCATATCAGACTCATCAGACTAATGGGACGATAGCTCCCAAAGTCTGTAGTCGCTCCTCCTTTGTGGAGAGGAATGACTGTAGCAGTGCATTATTTGGTAGGGACAAAGCCTGAGGTGAGACCTTGGTTGAACAGGGCACACAGGTGAGGTGCCAGTTCATTCTGTAGTTCATGCAGAACATAGCCAGGCATATTGTCAGGTCCCATAGAAGCTGTATTCATAGCCTTGGACAGTGCTGTTTTAACCTGAGGAGCAGTAATACTGGGTGCTTGGTAATCTACTGGTATTGTGATTGGTTCTTTGGGGGGAGAGAGGGGTTAAGTTGGCGCTGAATCTGTCGGCCAGTATATTGGCAATATCTGTTGGCTCGGTATAGGAGGTACCTTGTGCAGTAGCTCAGAGCAAATCTGAGCATTGCAGTGGAGATTCTTTACATAACTATAGAAGGCTTTGTGGTTGTCTTTACTATCTGCTGCAATTCTATTTTCATATCTAGCTTTAGAGGATTTGATGAGGGATCTCAATGAGGCTGATAAGGGAGTTTTTCCAGTCTTGGGACTTCACCTTATTCTGCATCAGTTTCCTCCTTCTGTTGTAGAGTTTGTTTATGGCAGGGGACCACCAGATTGGCTTCTTTTTTGTGGAAGAGAGCATCTTGGTTCTATTGGGTATGGTGAGATCCATGCATTTGTGTATGTGTTCGTACAGTGCATTGGTATATGATTCGGTGGTCATGTAACTATTATCCATTTGCATGGGTGCCGTGAAGTTAGCCACCTCTGTTTTTAGGAGCCCAAAGTTAGCTTTGGAGAAGTATTTCATGGTGGTTGCCATTGTGGGGGTGGAGGGATGTGGATTTCCAAGGTGATTAGTTTGCGGTCAGATCTAACCAGGGAGGAGTTCACTATTGGTGAAGAGCAATGGCTGCCCATGTTAGTAATGACCAGGTCAAGGATGTTGCTACCTCTTGTGGGGGTACAAATGAGCTGGTCCAGGGCACTGGAATTAATGAATTCCAGGAAACATTGGGCAAGTGTATTGTTACATGAGTAGTTTTCCCATTTAATGGAGGGGTAGTTGAAGTCGCCCAGTATGAGAGTGTTAGGTTGGACCCTAATATTCTCCACGGTGCTTAGGAACATGGAGTGTGACTCTTGGGTCTTGGTTTGGGACCTATAGTAGGCTATGACCTGAATCGCTGTCTTACCCAATTGTTAGCTGCACCTGAAGTATCTCTGATGCATTATGTTGGGCTACTAGTCTGTAGGTGTGTGCATCCTTTATGAAAATGGAAACACCACCACCTTTGGAGTAACGGTCCAAATTCTGGGGCCGGAAGATGTGGAATGAATTATAGCATGGTAGTGCAGGGGTCCTTCCTGCTGCCTTGAACCAGGTCTCTGTTACAGCACAAATGTTGATGTTCTTTATTTTAAGGAGTGCTTCAAGGGAGCGCATTTTGAGATTTAGACTTCTAGCGTTGAGCAGCATGACCCTCAGATTGCATTTGTTTGTAGCTGTTATGATGGTAATTTGATCTTTGGAACACCACTTAAAAAAAGCACTATATGGGTGCAAGAGCCTTGGCCAGTATTTGAAAGCTCAGGGTGACAGATGCAGGCCATCTCTGGCAAAGCATCAAGGTCTGTCAATCATATCATCCCAGGCAAACTGATACTAGATCCCCTTAGAATGACACCAGAAACTTAGCCAATTGTTGAAATCAATCATTTTCTGCTTATACTGTGGTATCATTCTGGGAGATTGTAGGATGCTGCTCAGGGCTAGAGTCATACCTGCCTGGGCTACATAATCCAAGAGCTCCTCCATGTCTCTTTTCATGTAGTCCAGGGAGGTATGTCTCAGGTCATTCACACCCACATGTACAATAACAGTCATATTTGTACGTGTTGTTGAGGGACCTGAGTGTGTGCGTTATGTGGTGGATCCTGGCACCTGACAGGCAGCTGACTGTTACTTTCCCCCTTTTCAACCTAGAGAGTGGGATATCAGTGTGCCTCACTATCGATTCACCTATTACTAGTGTGTTGAGCATGCTGTTTTGCTTTAGGAGCTTTGGTTTTAGTGTTTTGAGTGGCACACTGTTTAGGAGAGTTATGTGTCTCATGATTAGTTTGTGTTGTGGTGGACGAGTGCATTTCTGCCTTGGAGGTTTC
Organism: Protopterus annectens; assembly: GCF_019279795.1. Lineage (NCBI taxonomy): Eukaryota > Metazoa > Chordata > Ceratodontiformes > Protopteridae > Protopterus > Protopterus annectens. The sequence continues at coordinate 1,100,107,960 of NC_056727.1, read as the reverse complement.
TGCTGTTTGGGTAGATTTTTATTGAGAGCCTCCACGAAGGTGGGTGTATGGTTTGTGTTTTTATGTTAAGGCAGTGCTGGTGTGTGTTCTGGAGGGCTATGTGTTCCAAGTGATGTGGTGCAAGTGTTGACCTTCTCCTCTTGACCAGCAATCCCGGTCTTGGCTAGAGAGTGCATGGCTTCCAGTTTGGATATATAAGTGCATCTCTCACAAGTCTGAGTGCTGGGAGATAAGAGTGTCAGTTGTCAGTGTACATGAGGCAGTTGCTACATTGCCTTAGGATGCCCAAGTTCACCAGGTTAATAGGAGAAAGCAAAGGGAACTGACCTATAGACATGTCTGAAGGGGTGGGCATTAATAATAAGTACTGGAGATGTTTCCTTGTAGAACGTTTATTGTTGGCTCCACTTTTGTGTGCTGCAATAATTGCTACAAGTAGTCTGGAAAAGTGCTAGACTAATAATCTAGTAAAAGTGCAGGAGAGGAGAGAACTGGCAGATCTAAAGGAAAAATTGAAGAGCAGACTTTGGCACTGCTCAGAAGCTTACAAACAGTCCTGGATACAGCAAATCTGTATCTCGACTAGACTAGTTACAGGAAATGCGGGAAACAATAGCAAACGCTGACTTTTAAAACAGAAAGTTGAAAGAGATGGAAAAAAACTGCACAAATGGTCAATAAACTATGATTTCTGGGCCAGAAACCACTCCTCTTGTGCTAGACCAACACAGAAAGGATTGAGGTTCTCAGAAGCTTACATACAGCCCTTGGATACAGCAAATCTATATCTGGACTAGACTAGTTACAGGAAAGGTGGGGAACAAGCTCAAATGCAGGCTTTTAAACCAGAAAGCTGAAAGAGATGGAAAATGTATGGCCATTTACATTTTGCCAGCAGCCTCCCTTAGGCTGCATCTCCTTTCTCCAGAAGGGCCATGCCAGTCAACACCCATTCAGCCATCTAGACTATGATTAAAGTCAGATAGTGAATTGCACTGCTTAACATGCAGGGGAAGGGTTTTTTTAGGTGGTTTGGTGATGCTGGCTTATAAGCCTGTCTCTCCATTATTTTATTCATCTCTTGGAGGATATTTCAGTCTCTGGATTTAGTATTGGTGGAGACACTATACTTATAGATGTAAAGAAGATCCAAGATAGCTGTGTCTCTAATGGTATGATAGGCAAAACAGAGATCTCCCCTCTCAAAAGCCAATAAGACAATGAATAAAGGGGTATGCTAGAAGAAGCATTTGCGAAGGCTTTTCTCAGCTTGTTTGTTTAATACATTTCTATGCACATCTCTGTGGTGACTTGAGTCGCCCTTTTATTTATTTATTTTTTACTTCTTCAGTGGTCTTGACTCATCTTAACCTACTGTGCGTCCTTTTGGCTGTTTACATTGCTGATGTTCTTTTGACAATCTGCTGTGTTAAACAAAAAGATTTCCTGCCAACCATTGTTGCATTATGGTCAAAAACTAAGGGATTTATCCTTCCAGGTTCTTAGGTTACTGATTACATTTTCATTTTGTAGTTGTATGTTGTCTATATGGTAAGAAGAAGACACAGTTTGTCTAATACAAGTGAAGATATTACACTTTTTTAGCATTTAATTTGAGCCCATTTTAGTACACTAAGAGTTCCCAAAGAAGGTTAATTCAGGAGGTCTTGGGTGTTATAGAGTGACTTAATAGCAGCCCACAGTTTGTTAGCAAGATATCTTGTCTCTCTGTTTAGAGATCAGAGAAGTAAATGATGAAACAGGGGATGCCACAGGTTCAAACCCTAAGGAAAGCCACTGGCCACTTTCCTATTTTCTGATGAGGCACCTGTGACTCACATTGTATCAGCTCTGTCATTCAGCCAGTTTGGAGTCCATTATACCACATATGGGTCAGTTTTTAAAACATTTAGTTTCTGTATGCTACCAGCATTAAAAATCCGAAGATTTAAAGTGGAACCTTGTATGTATATCTATATATTTAACAAACCTGTTGTGACTCAAATACAAGATGAAATGAACGATCTTTATTTCAACATAAATATGACATGCTAGTGTGACAGATGGCTCATAAAAGGAATTCCCTGCCTATTGAACAAGTTCAAACTTTCTTTAAGGCCAAACTCATCTACCATTGCATGGGAAACTGCAAATATACCTACTGCTAAGTCCCCTATCCCTGGTAAGCAGAGAGAGAGTGAGAGAGAGAGAGAGGGGGGGGGGGAGAGGGAGACAGACAGAGAGAGGCAGACAGAGGAAAAGAGAGAGCGTAACTAACTGAGTGTCCCAGTGGGATTAAAGTGGCTAGGCTTCAAAAGGCTTAACTGATCTTACAACTAATAGCAACCCATGAACCTATGGACATTTATTCCATCTGCTAGCCATTAGGGAAAGCCTGTAAATGTATAATTTAGCATTAAAGGAGGGTAAAGGTACTTTAACAGTCTACAAGTTAGAATGGTTTGACCATTATAATGGGCAAGGGAATATGTCTTCAAGTTAGTCAAATGCCTATCAACATTTACAGACATCAGCAACTACATTCTATTAAAAAACTACATCATTTTATAGGTTTGGCAAGGTATAATTGAACTTATATTCCTCTCTTTCCTTTTTTTTATGATGTCAGTTATGAATCACTGTACTTCAGAAATCAACAGACTGTTCCACTAGGTAGCCCAAAAAAATTCTGGAAATCTATGAAATCTCTTTACTCTCAAACGTTCCCAAAAAACAAGTCTGAAACAAACCTATCACTTTTCTTCATTCAAGTTATTCAAGTCAATACCTCCTCCATTTCTTCAGTTAACACCTTTAGTTTTATAGGTTCATAGGTACTTACTAGGCTACTGATTTGTGAACATCTCAAGAAGAAGCCTAGCCTTACATTCCCATAGTAGTTATTAGCCCTTATATGCTTTCATAAGATTAACCTGAAGACAGTCTGAACAACAATATGTTGGGCTGTTTAAATGTACCCCTATCAATGAAGGACAGTGGTGCTAAACCACAGGTGAATCTGTCATTACCCATCCGATCATCTAAATTATATCTGTTTAGAGTAAAGAGAAGTGCTTTCCTTCATGTGTACTAGAAGATCATTCTGCAGAAGCAGCATTGTCTGGTATACATACCTAGCCCTACAACATGTTCTATAAATTTTTCAGAAGAGATAGAGGTACCTTGAATGGGTGCCTATGATACTATTGGATATGTGAGGGTGTAATAGACCTGACAGAATATGGTTCTTTAAGGCTGTATACATAATATAGAGGGTATCTGTCATTAGCCTGTATGGTATTTTGAAGAGGAAGAAGGCTTTGAGACAGCCTGCATAGTTTTTAAGATATAGACCCTTGATTTTTTAATGAGAAAGCATTGTGGCTATTCCCATTGTGACAAGTGTTTGTACAGGTGTATGCCAAAAGGGGCATTATACTCAGTGATAGGCCTAATGAGTGCTGAGTTCAATGAAACAATGGCATTATTGGACTTGGACATACTTTAGTTATAAGCCATGTAATGAAAAAGTGACTTCCTTGTAATAGTGAACACATGGTAATCAAAGAACAATTCATAGTTAATATAAGTTCCCAGATTCCAAACAATAGGATCAGTTTTTAGGGTTTTGTTGTCAATGTGATAGTTAGAGAGGGAGTTTTTATTTGACAGTTTGCTGTCCAACAAGTTACATAGGGGTTAACATTTAGCGGTGAGAGTTTATCTACAATAATCGAGTGTAGAATGGTGTTGAATACCTTCATAAGGTCCAGGTGGTGGGAACTAATATGGACTCATTTATTGTTTCAGTAATCTTTTTGAAGATGATGACCAGATTAAGTAGACAGGTTCTGCCCTTGACAAATGCAAACTGGTTTGTAGATTACTTATATCCTTATTTATCCTTATACATGAATTCCACACTGATCCTTTCCATCACCTTACAGATGAGACTAGTCAGGCTTCAGGCTTTATAATTACCTGGGTTAGTTGATGCCCCATCTTTGTGCATGGGAATGACTGATATTGTTTCCATTTATCCAATATGCTGATTGCTTTAAGGCTGACACTAAATCGTCTCAGTAAGAGTTTGACAAGTCATGTTCCAAGCTGACTAGTGTGCTGCCTTGTATATTATCCAGCCCTACAAATACAATATTCTTGGCCTTAGATAGTGCCTTCAGAACTTGTTTTTAACAGATATGAAAGGTGTAGATGTGGGTATGAGAACTAAGAATACTGAAGGAGAGACACTGTCGAGATTGGCCAATTTTTTATTTTCTCTAGTAGATTAGCAATATCATCTGGGTCTAAAATGGTTTAATTATTTACTGTTCACTCTGTACAGTGCTGGGCACTGTTCCTAAGATTTCTAATATAGCTAAAGAAGGCTCTGTGATTATCTTTCACCTGAGTGGCTAATTTGACATCATTTATGGCTTTGGTTGATTTGGTCAGGGTTGTGAGTTTCTTGGGTCTATGTTTACCAATCAAACACAATCTCCATCAAATGACTAGTCATTTAACACTGACCATCAAAAGTCTGTTATATCAAACAGTCACATCATCATAAATAAAATCAATGAATATGCATAGTTGGCCAAATTACACAAAAAGACAGTAGTACTCACTTGCTGGTATGTTAGAGATAAGGAAATCTGCCCTTTTCCTACTGTAATGTGATCTCGGATTTGGTATAGGACCCCCCACACCCCCACTAATTTTATACACACACACACATATATATATATATATATATATATATATATATATATATATATATATATATATATATATATATATCAACACCGAGATTGCACTACATTGGAGAAAGGGCATATTTCCTAAATCGCACTACAATAGGGAAAGGGGAGATTTTGTTATCTGTGCCAAACCAGTAAGCAGTGGAATATGTGGTTTATTCATTAATGCATCTTACTTTTACACTGAACATTTGTTATAAGTCTAAATTCTGATTTCTGGTGTTATAATTCAGCTCCTGGGCCACTATTTGAACTGAGATACACAAATGTATGGAAAATAAGATCCATGCATCTTCAAAACAAAAGCAGGTATCTTTAGAAATGCTCTGTCTTTGAATAATTTCTGAATCATCAGTTGCAGTGGGTTAGAGACTGGAATTAAAAAAGGAAGTAAAGTATGTAGATTACAGGTAGATGAACCTATAAAGGGTTACTAATCTAATAAACAAAAACTCAGTGCTAGCAACACTGACTGTGCATTACTGTAGCAATAGAAGCACACAGTTAGACACACTGATCAGTGATAATTAGGGAGTCTTGGAGAGATGCACAAGAAAACCAGTAGAGCTCTGTATCCATGCATCAATTAATGCAGATTGTTTAGGATGGAGTTAAGCAAAGCATCATTACAGAAGATAGTAATAGTCTATCATTTGGGATATGTTATAATCCTGAGTGCATTGCATGGAATAATTTGGAGTCTGTGAGCTGAACTTAACTACAATCTCAAATCATAATATAATTAAGTTTTATCATAATAGAAAAATCATGAATAGTAGGATATTCGTTTTATTTGGTTGGAAAAGAAGAAAGTGATGTAGACAATGTTAACACTGCATTTTGTAACATACTCTTCCACTGTAAAAAAAAATCTTATGAACAGATGCCATTTATATTGTGAGTTATACAAAACAAGGGATTTGTGTCTGTGTTAATTAGCTGAATTTGTGAAAATACAACAGCAGGTTGTCAAAGTCCCTACTCTCTGAAGGACATTTGTTATAGAATTGTGAGTGCTTGTTGATATAGATTGTACATAATATGTTGGAGTCATGTCTTAATTATGCCTCTGAGTCATTGATGATGCCCAAGGTGTTGAAATCTTAATAAAAGAATTCATATCAGGAAAAAGTGAGGGCCCTTATCCCATTTACACCAGCCTCTGTTGCTACCTAGCCTTTTGGTGCTATAGCAATCCCTTCCCAGTCTGTATAATACTTACACTCAATGTCAGCACATCCTCCCATATTCCATTGCCTGGGAAGGGCATTTTTCCAGGAAGTGGAAGGGGTTTTCTTTACAGGCATATGGAAGGTTTGCCCAAAGTATCCAGTTCAAGAAGAAAAGCAGGTAGATATATAGCTTCAAAAGTGCAGATGTGATCAGCTATGAATCGTTCATAGGTTCATAGGTAGGTACTAGGCTATTGGCCCTAGGGCCTATACAAGCCTAGCCAAATAGGTACCCTGGCTTTCACCACCCAAGAAAATTATTTTCCTGTGCCCCTGTTAAGCAGCAGTGACCAGTGGTGGCCCTAGGGTTTTAGTCACAGCAGCAAGGGTCTGCAGAGTTTTAGTCCTTTAGCAGCCAGAAAGCCTTAATAACCACTCATATAGTCTTACTCCTTTATCAAATTAAATATAACCACATTCATAAATAATATATCTGAAATAAATGCAAAATTAAAGGCGACAGGAAGGAAGAAGAGTCTTATTTATGCATCATGCATCAAGATTACATATAATATTTGCACAGTGAATCATCTCTCTGTTGAGGGTACTGATTCCTGAATATCCCCACATTACCCACTGACTTAAAAACTAGCAGGTCCACTGACCCACACAGAAGACCTCATGTTTGGGATCACATTCACAAGTAAGATTTCCCAGTGACAAGTTGTGGCTAAAGCATTGCTATGCTGAAATCACTAAATCAAAAATGTTCTTTCCTGCCAATTTCAATGTCAGAGTTAGCAGTGGCTAGCAAAGCTGGCTATCCTGACTGTATGTCATGTAGTAAACTACTTTCACATATTCAGGCTCATAGACAGAGGGCTGCATTTACAATTTCCACTGGTATATGTATATCTGTAACAGAAAGAAGTGGTATATTTTGCAATGGCACAATGAAGGCAGAGTATGCAAAAGCATCAGTACAGTGGATATGTAAGAGTTAGATTTGTACTCATGAAAATGTATGTGAGGAAAACGTATTTCATGACTATGAAGAAACTAGTCTAATATATATATATTTTTTTTATTTCTAGAATATTTGACTTATGATGACCTCAACTATTGTTTAGTTTATACTCAATATGCCACATTTCAAAGTGTGTCATTGCTGGGGATGGCAGTGGAGATAAGCTTTCACTATCTATAAAAAGCTCCCATGTCGTGTGTCTCAATAGACTCTGAAAACCCAAGTCCAGCTTCTGGTCTTCATGTGTGGCTTAGTTTCTAAGCCCAAAGAAATCATTTCCACTGAAAAGAGAAGGGGTGAATGCAGGTGATTGACACCTTAAAACCAGTTGCTTTGGGCAAGTGGGGCCCATCAATCTGAGAAGGCAGCCCACACAGAAGAAGGAAATCTCTGATTTAAAACCTGTACTGTCTTGTGACAATACCTAGTCATGGGAAAGCTTTGGGAGTAAATCTTGAGAAAAAATCCAGAGATGTAGCTCCTAAGGCAGTTTGAGGCTGTATTTGATATCACTCTAGCAACTCCTGAGATGACATTGATGCCAACGTGTACTGGCCTTGCCTTTCCTTGGGATTACATCAGTGGCATGGAGAGTGGGAACCTGCTACTGGGCATCAGCTCTTTCATCAAACTCATTTGTCCAGGCCTGTGCCCTGGAGAAGATGAGTGGTGGCACAACATGAAGTTACTAGTATTAAGCCACTGCACTCAATTGGCATAGTGTGAGGTGCCAGGGGCTGCTTCTGATGATTGAAGAGATCTTTAGGCCACACTGGGCAGCTACCGGCCATTTCAGTCTAGGCAAGCACTAGCCAAATAATTGCTGCCTTGCAATGGTCCAGTTGCTCCACTTGTTATGCAGGGCTTAGAGAACCTCCAACAGGTGGATCATTAATCATAAACCTGGAAAAATAAAAAGGCAACAAAATAAACCAGCCTTCATGCTGGGCACATGGAACATAAGGATGATGACTCTGAGCCTTACAAAAAATATTCAGAACATCAGTGATGCTAGGAATTCAGCAGTCATTAACAGTGAGCTAAGCAGACTGCAGATAGACATTTTGGTCCTTCAGGAAACAAGGCTGTCATCCTTTGGATGTCTCAGGTAGAAGGATTTTACTTTTTTCTGACAGACGAAGCTTCCAGAAGAAACCAGAGAACATCATACTGGTTTCACATTCAGAAACAACCTTATTGGCTCAGTCATACCACCAAATGTGGGAAGTGAGAGAATGCTGGAAAATTTAGCTACAGACACCAGAGGACATGGACAACATCTTTAGTGTCTACATGTCTACTTTAACTTCTGCCCAGGAGTTACGGACATATTCTGTGATGAACTTAGCAATCAGCAAGGTGTCTTCCAATGAACTGCTATTCATTCCTGACAATTTAAATACCAGAGTTGGCAGTGACTATTAAAGCTGGCTATTCAGTCTGGGACAGTTTGGAACAGGAAAGCTGAATGAAAATGGACAGCCTCTCCTTGAACTCTGCTCCTAGCATGACAGCTGCATAACCAACACCTTCTTCAATGACAAACCCCAGCACAAAGTTGTGTGAAAACACTCAAGACTGAAACATTGACACCAGTTTGACCTCATCCTAACCAAATACTGTACTTTAGGTAATATCATTGTGATACACAGTTACTGCAGCACAAACTGTGATACCAACCACTTGTTTGTGTGTAGCCAGGTGAACATCCAGTCACAAAAGCTGGTTTGCTCTGAAAAGGAAGGGAGGCCACACATTGACACAGGTAAGACCAGTGACCTTTCAAAAATATACATGTTTGTCCAACCACTTAAAGAGACCTTGCCCATTGGAAAAGCTGCCACAAAATTTTCCAGGCTAACAAAGAGAGTATTGTTAACAATAAGCTTACCGTGCACACCAAGGTGCAGGTTTATACAGCTGGTGTTTTGAGCAAACTAAGGTATGAGCCTAATTAAAAATGCACATAGACTGACAAAAATGATAATAAGGAATTAAGTTGGCTGACCATATACTAAATCAATTTCAAATCCATGCCCAGCACTATTAGTTTTATCAATGTCTTTGAAGACTGTGAGACAATACTGACATAGTCAAAATATATGACACAATAATTCCCAAGGTTTTAGTCTGTCATATGACAATTACAAATATATTATATAAATTTAAAAGTAAGTCTGCAGCTGGCTATGTTATTAAGCAAGATTTAAAAGACAATTCCAAAAAGATGCATCTGGAGTGTTTCTCCCTGGGCCGCCACTGAAAATAGGCTCTGTCTTAGACAGACTTTCCCAGGCAACAAATGTTAAATAAATAAATAAGTACATAAATAAACAAACAAACAAACAAATAAATAAATAAATATATTTGTTCCAATTTAACTTAGTTATTCTAAAGATCTGGAAGGAAGCAGTTGTAGTCATCATGTGTAAAGAGTTGTCAATGCAATGTGTCTGGAAACTATAGATTGATATGTTTAGGCAACAGTTTTGACAAATAGTCTCACATATGCCATCTGGACACATTTTCCTCAAATGTGTTGCTCCTTGCTGAAATGAGTCATCATGAATGACTATGGAATATTCAACTATTGCTAACTTCCTCATTTTTTGTAATCCCATTTGTGCTATCAATAAAAGAGAACTATTAGGTATCATATTAATAGACTGATCTGAGGCATTTCACAGTTTCACATGAAAAATATTGAAGTATCATATCTACTGTACTCTTTGGGTTAACAAATCATAGTTAGGTGCAGGTTGGGGAACCTCAAAAGAAAAAGCTGCCAGAATTTAGACATCTAAATTGAGTTTCAGTTAAAATAAAACATTAAAACCCATTCCACTCAAAAGAAAACAAACCAGCTAAATGAAATGGGTGAATAAGGACACATGCAGAGTTAGTAGAGAATATTTAGAATTTCCCAGCACAAAAGAAACATGTATTCTATTCCTAAAGCTGTCCAAGGTAGCTGTAGCTGTAAAGGATGCTAAAGCCATAACAGGACAGCAGTGGAATGAACATATAGCACCTAACACAGTGGCTGTATGAGCTGGAGGATGAAGAGGCAACAAAGAGGATAGAAAATGCAGCAACAGCAAGCAAAAATGCAAAGCTGGAGAAGGCAATTCATGTACATAGAGAGAAACTGGGTAATCTACAAATCAAATCAAAGAAGCAACACATATGGGCTATCAGAATTAATGAATGAAGTGCTGGATACATAGTTGGGGGATTTTTGTTCACCCTTCTAAAGGAAAGATTCACCTTTGGTAATAGAAAGATGGACAGAATAGAGTCCACAAAGTTTGGCACTGTAGGGAAACTGAAGGGCCACCAAAACATGCCCTCATCAATATAAAGCAGACAGCTCTCTCGTCGCTCTCTCTCTCTCTATATATATATATGTATATATATATATATATATATATATATATATATATATATATATATATATATATATCTGCTTTAGAATGGCTAACTACGTAATGCTGCAGAAGGGAATTTGAAGTGCTAAAACAAAGAAAATGGGTTATATCTAAGTGAGGATACATCATGGGAAGCATGCCAGCTTAAAACAAATCAAAAAAAATTAAAAACAAACAACAAAAAAAAGATCATGCAAAATGGCTATATGCACTTTGAGGAGAAGTCAAGAAGGAAAATAAATTATGAAAAGAGACTAACTAGACTTACTTCAAACCCATGAACATGTTTAAATGTTTAGATGTTTAAGTGAAAGGAATGCGTGGAAGGAAATGATAAGGAGGAATGAAGGGAAAATCTGTGTTGTAATACGTGTTTAAAGGTCAAGAAATGTTGTATACACCAGTACTTGGTCAGTCACTGATGTGTTAGACAGTGGTTATTATATACAGTATTCAAGTTTAACCAAAACACAAATAAAACAATTTATCACAAATGCAAGTGTCGATGAAGAGGATAAACTTGCCACAATGAAGATAAAAGAAGAAGCATACAATACAATTAAGAAAAAGAGAGGGTAAGCAGAAAATAGGAAAAACTAAACAGGCAAGAAGAGAGTATAATGAAAAGTACAAAAGGGAGATGAAGAAGATGTACAGAAAAGGCAAAAATTGATTTGAGATAAGGAATAGTAGTAAAGAGCTGGGGAAAGAAAAATAGTGCACGCAATTCAAAAAGGTCTATAAAGTCGAGATCAGAGAGGAAATCAACTAAATAAGGAACAGGGGAAGAGACAGTGCAGGGAGAGACTTCGCAGGGGCTACAAGATAATGACAGGCACAAAACCTTAATGCACAAAGTAAAGATGGTGAGAAAGGCACAATCGCTCGCAACAGTCAAGGGATGGCTAGTCTGTCTTTGGTGAAGGTCACAGATGAGGAAGATGAAGGGGCCATAAAGATGTAGAAAAGTAGGAGAGATTAGTGGAAAATAGGGGAGTTCTAGTAATCACAAAGGACATAGTGGAATGTGTATACCCAATCAGGAGGAGGGAAATACAGAACAATATAATACAGTATAGAGGAGATGTTATACTTTTGAAATAGCCTAATGAGAAATGGAGAAAGCTGTTGAGCTTTGAATACCCCAGAGGAGAATGAGAGAATGAGGCTGGAAGTGAAGACAGGAATAGTGATCCTGTTCAGTTGGGTTTATAGGTTATTATGTAGGAGAGCAGGAAGACCAGAAAAAGAAGATGGCTAATATATAAATAAAGAATGGAAGAAAGTATGAATAAAAGAAAATTTAAACACATCGAGGAGGAATGATGCAAAATTCTGCCATTAGTTTTTCAATCAGTTGGATAAGGCAAGATTGAAAGAAAGGGAGATAAAAGGAGAGGATTAAATATGACAAATGAGCCAAGAATTCATACATTGTCTGGAAGGAAAAATTAAATCTGAATATAAGAGAAGATCATAGAAGTAGGGCATTGGGTATATATATATATATATATATATATATATATATATATATATATATATATATATATATATATATACACGTATATATATATATATATATATATATATATATATTATATATATATATGTACATATATATATATATATGTGTATATATATATATATACGTATATATATATATATATATATATATATATATATATATATATATATATATATATATATATATATATATATATATATATATATACGGATTGAGGCAATAATATCAAAAGAAGAGGCAGCAGTAAGAATACAAATTGTGACGTATACAACAGAGGGAATAGATTAAGGGCTAAGATGGGTAACAAATAAGTTAAATTGAAACCTGGAATGGAAAGAGAGGAGTTGGGGGATATCTGGTGGGATGTGATAAAGTCCTGAATAAGAGGCAATATCATGGTGGAAACAGGGTACATGAGATGACAGGAAGGTAAGAAGATGGCGGAATGGAGGGAGCTAGGGAGATCTAGAGGAAATATAAAGTACCCTAGAAGACAAGGAAGAATTAAAAGGGATGAAACTGTCAAAAAATAAATTAAAAGGGATGAAACTGTCAAAAAATAGAGACTGAAATCTAAGTGATATTAGCAAAAGAGCACCTGGTTCTAGAGTAATTTTAGTAGATTATTAGAGAAACAGCAGGGAGTCTGCTGGAAAACAGACGTAAGGTGGGTGGAAGCTGGGCAGAGATAGCAAGTGTAATCTCTGAGGAGGGAAAATAGTTAAGGGAATATACAGACAAGGAAGGTATTCTGGAAATTTAATTTGTAGCTATATAAATTGCGGGAATATCCAAATAGATGAGAATAGGAGAGGCAAAATAACTATGAAGAGTACTGCATCCAGTAGGAATAAAGCTGGTAATTAGATAAAAAGATAAATATAAAAGAAGTAAAGAATGCATTTGCAAAATCAAAAGAAGTAAAATGGGAGGCTGCCCTAACGCATACAAAATGGAGCTACAGAAATGATGAGTAGGGAATCGAGAAAATCCTAAATGAAGAATATCAAAAAGTAGGCACCTTGGCGATCATATTAATGTCATACTTTTAAGAAAAATGTTTATCACAAATGAAGGGTGCGACTGAGGAAGTCAGGAGTTATAAACACAAATATCCCAGGTGAATGGAGATGTTAACAATCCTAGCAAGAAGGATGAATAGTGGTCTGCCACAAATCATCCAGGAAGGGCAGAACAGCTTTATAAGGGGCAGAAAAGACAATGATAAGATGTATGGCTTGGTAAACTTTACTTGAAGGATAGAGAAGAAGGATAAATGCAGGGAATAAGTATTTTTGAAGATAAGAAGACATTTTGACACAATAAGCTGAACATTTTTGTAGAGGGGAAGGATAAGCAATTCATCAATTAGGTTAATGCCACACCCAAGAATCTAGAGCAAGAAGTGATGGTAAATGCAGGACTGTCAGGAAGGCTGGAGATAAGGTGAGATATTAGGCTGGGATGCTCATTTTTCCCAAGGATTTGTATATGAAATTTATTTGTTGGCAATTGAGATTACGAAGCCACTAACAACTTGGGGGAATGGGGGAGTGGTGTGATAATTCTTACTGCACTTCGATGATTGTCTCTTAATATGTACAGACACAGAGGTCCCACTGGAAAGGGTGCTATCAGTTTTCAAGAAATTTTAAAGGGTATCAGGGCTGAAATAAAACAAGAGGAAACTGTATTAAGTATGGAAAGTTAAGAGAAAAAGGTGCTGTATGAAAGCTTAATTAGGTGACATAACCAAAATATTTCAGGTTCCCAGTAGGGCTGATGGAAGATGACTCAATAATGCAAAATGTATGCAGAGTAAAATAAAAAGTGGAAGAGATGTTAAAAAGAAGGTCATAAAAGCAAACATGTTGTTAGGCAGGGTTAATGTAACAAGGATGACAGTTATGCCAGTAGTATGTCATTTACTCAGGAACATACCAATCAAGTTGAACGGGCAATGCTTGCTAGTATACAATGAACAAACGTCTTGAAAGAGAAAGGAAATGTCAGAAGAATCAAAGTTAGAATGTTGTAAGTAGTGAACAGAAAAGTAGGGTAAGGATACATCCCCTAAAAATATATGCACTAACTTTTGACATGAGTCAATGGCTAGAGCAATGTGGAGCAGAGGAAGGTAGTAGAAGAAAGATAAGGAACAAACAGGGGGAGGATAAGAAGAGTGGTTAATAAAAAGGATGAGAATCTGTTAAGAAGCAGAACAGGACAGCTGTGTTCAGAGAGGGTAAGCAACAAATGATGAGCAAAAGTAGAAGTTACCACTCTAGGGAAGTGGGTCACAAGGGAGGGTAATAGTTGGGGAACATTCAGAGACAAGAAAGACATGTGGAGTACTACATAATAAAGACATTCCAGAAATGACAAGAAGCCAGATTTATAAATGTTACCAAAAAAGTGTAAACTGTGTGTACACTTACAGTAATCTTTCTGAGTGAACAGACAGCACAAGCATAATGGTAGGGATTTTCTTGAATTCAGACATGTACACATAGTATGCATTTTGTGGTAACCTTTATGAATCCTTTGTAAGAAGTGGGGCTATAAGGATCAAAACAAAGGAGAAGCTAAGAGCCTTGAAGATGAAATCACAGTAGGAGTGGTGGACCTATATGGTTTTAGGGGAGAATGATAGGGGGAGAAGATAAGAAGAAAAGAGGAAGAAAACAAAGACAGAGAGTTACTATGGGTGGGATATATACACATATACATACATATGACAATCTGTTGGGATAGCCATGAAAAAGGTAAGTGGAAATGAGGATGTCCAGCAAAGAGATGGATGGATGGTATGAAAGAAGAACTGCAACAGTCAAGCATGAGTGTCAAAGAAGGCAGGAGTGTAGCACTGAATCAAAAGAGATGGTGACAGGTAACACAATACCCTGACCCCATGTAGAAAATGGGAAAAAGGGAGCTGATGATGATGATGACATACAAATATAAGATAAATATAAAAAAAGAGAAAATAAAGGGGATGATAAAATGCTGGAAGAGATCAAAAGGATGAATAGTACCACAATCTATACAAGGAGTGGTAACGAAAGGGGTGAGAGACTAAAGTGGGCTGTAAGGCATATGAATAATTTCTAGATAATACAGGATATGAAGAACACTTCAGAAAGATCTGAGGATAATTTAGATGTGAGCAGCAAGAGATCAGTTACTACATGAGCTATCTCGATGTGAATGGGCAATGTAAGTGTGAAACCAATCATGAGAAATTTGGAATTAGACTTTCCAAAGAAAGGATAGAATACAGAGAAAGCAGAATGTGGGGTATAATGTCTGAATTGAGCAGTTGGAAAAACATGGAAGGAACAAGTTACTGGCATGAGAAGTAAAAAATATCATGGTCAGGAAGTGAAAATCTCACAAAACATTATAAAAATAAGAGCTAGACAGGAGAATTATGATCAATAGAAAGAGACCAACAAAAGCAGCTAAGATGAGTAGAAGAAGGAATTAGTTTGACAAAGTCTGGAATTAAATATTTGAGTATTGTAAGATAAAATTGTGTGCTGAAGATAGAGAGATATGCAGGAAAACAAAAACAAAAAGAAGGGAGAAGACAATGACTTACAATGGGGTAGGGGTAAGCAGAAGGAGGAGGATCAAATTAGACGAAATAGTGCCTTTTTGTATAAGTTCATGAAAAGAATGAGGCTGACAACTGGTTTAGTCTGGCTGCACCCACTTAAGATTGCACATGTATGTTTTTATGATATGACTCATAAAAATAAACAAACATGCAAACAAATAAACACATAAACAAACAAATAAATAAATAAATCCAAAACTAGAAGGCTAGAACAAATTGGGAACATCACTTCTAGCCATAAAACATGACTAAAAGATTTTCCACATCAGTTCTGGGGGCTTTCTTCTTTAATGGTTTTAAAGCTATTTGTGCTATTTCTTATAACATACAGGGAAGAAATTACTGTAGAGTGGGTACTTTGGGAACTTAATATTAATGATGAGCTGAGCTTTCAGCATTTTATGGACTCCCAGTATATAAATGTTTGATATCAATTAGGTTTGGCTTAATGAAAAGAAATGTCATTATTCTGTACAAAAGCCTCAATGACAAATTCTATCCATAATCTCTAAATAACAAATAGTAGTTTATAACTACACATTCCATAACCTGGACATATATGCAGACCAAAACTGCCCTATAAGCCAAATACACAGGTTAATGTTAAAAAATATTTGGAATTATGAATGCAACATTGTGGGCCGTCACTGCAATACATCCATATTCATCCACTCTCTCATGACCTCAGTCCATGCCCCTTATGGCACCTATCTGAAACTCCTGCACATCTTAGCTGAACTAAGGAAAAAAGCCAATTATAACATTATCGCCTACTTAAGATCCCATTGTCTCCTGATGATGTTGATAACTACCTAAGAAAGTTGAATGCTATAGTCATTAATCCTGCTCTGCCAATCTGCAATGGCTTTAGTTACAAATCTATTAAGAGGAAATGTTATCATTTAACTAATAACAAATGTGCTTAACGGTTTCTGGATTTTATAAAAAACAACATGCTGCCCACATCCTGTAGCCAGAAGATAAACTTTTATTCAACAATGGTTAAGCACTTTCATCCTTGTATTGTGTTTAGGACTTCTTCAGAACCATAAGAAAAAAAAAAAACTGCCCTCTTTTTTATATCGTAGCATTCTCTTAAAGGCACACTACCAAAAAGTTCACACAATAGTAACGTATATACCATATAATAGTAACATATGTATTGGGCAATTATTTACATGTATTACATTCAGTCAATGACTTTGCATAAGGCCTAAGTAACCAAAGTGACATTTTAGGACATGGAGACACTAATTATATTGGCTCAGGCCAAAGAAAAGACAGGATATGTCTAAATGAATGGCTTGGAAATGGGCCCACATTTCAGGTACCTATGCAACATAATTTAACAGGTGGGGGTATAATTTTGGAGCAGATAACTTCCTTTTAGAAGCAATTATTGTCTTATTGTAAGTTGCTACTTGACAATGCATACTTGGAGCAATGCGATTCAAGGGGACTGGTGCCATGGGGTTTGCGTATGTGGAAGCTGACAAAGGGAATATATTATGGGACAAATTTACATAATGAACTCCTTGAAATGTTCAGTCAACACGGTTTAAAACTGGTCAACGACAACGTACTAATAAAGGAGAATCAAAAAAGAATGGATTTATTACTTCCACAGATTAACTGCCTTGATTCTGCAATAAAATCACATTTATTATTTGAGCATCCTACAGAAACCTATTACAGGTCTTTCAGCTCAGTGGACCTTTACAGTGACACAATTAAAGTGAACAAGATGAAAAAAATGGACAGGGATGTAAGGGCTTATCAGACTAGCACTGCCTACCCTATACCTAGATACAGCGGTAGAAATGCATGCTTAGATGGTGCTTCCGATGTCAACACAGCTCCTATGAGAGGTACCTCTGCTCCTGTTACCCCCCCTACCCTTGGCCAAATTAATTATGAAGGCCCTGTTGACTATGACCTTTTGGATTTTCCTCCTCTTCTGAACTTGGACAAATCCAACAACCAAAGGACATGATCCCCGCATAGGTTGAGATCCTCCTCAACAAAATGATAGAGATCCAAGGCCCTGAAGGGTGGGGAAAGGGTCACTCCAAGAAGTATTAGTTGAACCTGAGGAGCAAGTTGAAGCTATGAATTCTGCAGCCATTTCTTTACAAGGATTTAGAATTTTCAACTACTTCAATGAAAGCATTACTGACACCCTCTTTAGATTAACTGAGATAGACTGTACATATGTTCCTACAATTAGGTTCAATTAGTAGATTGTCTATTGGAACTCAAACTGTTCATTAGAAAATCGAATTTGTCTGTTGTTTAGAACAATAGAGCAAGTAATCACAACAATGCATTTTTTAAAAAGAAAAATGCTTGCAATTCTCCTAACATTCCAATTTTAGGTATGTTTGAACAATTATGCAGACATGACATTTATGCACTTGGGCAATCTTCTCACTTTTTAAAATACAACTTGGAGAAAGATGAAAGGGACTTACTTTATCAACTGAGTAATGATGCAACATTAGAGTTATGAAGCCTGACAAGGGAGACAACATGGCTCTAATGAATACTATTGATTATTCCAACAAGATGCTGACACTATTGTTGGATGTTTCTAAATATGTGCTAGTCTCCCTTGATGAGATCAAGGTGGTGAACTGAAAAACTGATTTATTCCTGGATAAACTTATTTTGGGTGGCCACATATCACATAATGTGTTTGATTTTTTACACACTGAGAGACCAACTATCCCCTGTCATTTTTGGCATACCAAAGGTTCATAAAAATGTATTAGATCCTCCTTTGAGGCTAATCGAGTCCAGTAGACAGTCAAAGACATATCCGTTAGTTGTGTACCTAGACCAAAAGTTCAAATCCTTTGTGTATGAGCAACCTTACATCTCAAAGGACTATTCAGACTTTTTAAGGTGGTTCATTCCAAATATGTATGTAGACAACACATTATTTGTATGTATTGATGTTGTTGATTTATTTGGTTGTAATCCTTTAAAAGAGGGCCTCATGTGTTCATTTGAGGCTATTTTAATGTGCTGTATGGTAACAGCAACAGAGTATACTATGTTAATGAATTTTATGGAATATGTTCTTGATAGTAACTTTGTATATTTTGAAGGTGAATACTATAAGCAGGTACAAGGTGTAGCAATGGGCACTGCATGTGCGCTTCTTTATGCTAACATTGTAATGTGGCCATGGGAAATTAATCATGTTTTAAATTCCCAGTTTGAGTCAAGTTGTTTGATGTACACAACATTCCTGGATGACATCTTTATATCGAGGAAAGATTCTCAATCTAGACTCGAAGAATTTATAAATTATATTAATACAACTGCAAATTACAGTAAGTTCACATACAGTTCATGAAAACTTTGGTTAATTATTTGGATGATCCTACAGACATTGCCAACATACTGGCTGACAGGTTCAGTGCAAACTTCTCCCCGGAGAGATATCTATACATTGCAGCCCCCAAACATCTCCAACCCCAAGTGAGAACTGCTCTCTCCAAAGCAAAAACACAGCATCCATGGGACCTGATGGTGTCCCCGGCTGTGTGCTCTCCCACAGCTAGGACAGCTGTTTAATCATAGTCTTACCTCTGGAGCACTGCAACTGTGGTCCCTCCACCGACCCTGAAATTACCGCCCATTAGCTTGACAAGCCTTATCTGCAAAGCCATGGAGAGGATCATAATGGACCTCATAAATAAAGACATAGGAATTTGCAGACTTTGGATCCATCCCAGTTTGGCTTTGTCAAAGGCAGATCATGCCTTCTAAACTTGGTTGACTTTTTGAAACAGTCACCAAAGCCATTGATGAGGGAAAGGCAGTCCATACAGCCTACCTCGATCTGGAGAAGGCCTTTGATACAATACCCCTATCATTGAAAAACTCATCAGCTTAAATGTTAACCCATACATCACAAGATGGGTTGCAAACTGGCTGAGTGACAGAACCACAGGGTCAGAGTTGCTGGCGCCATGTCAGACTCAAAGCCTGTCACAAGTGGTGTACCACAGGGCTCAGTCCTGGGCCCACTCTTGTTTGGCATCTACTTTTCAGTACAAGCAAACACAGGAGGGTTATGGCTGACAAAGTTTGCAGATGACTGCAAACTGGCGCCATAGCACATCTGACACAGATATCCTTCAGAAGGGTCTCACAACGGATAACTGGTGCCAGAGCCATGGCCTAAAGTTAAATGCCAAAATGCATAGTCATACCCTTGGGGAAAAACAAGGTTACCCCTAGCTACCAAATAGGTGGCAATCCACTGAGTACAGAAGAAGTTATCAGGGACCTGGGGACCCAGGTTGATAGTAGTCTGTCATTCGACACCCATGTAGCTAAAGTAGTTAGGAAGACCTTCTACATTGTCCACCTTATCATGAAGGGATTCTCATCTAGATCAAGGGAGGTCATAGTCTCCCTATACTCATCACTCATCAGACCAATGATTGAGTACAATGCCCCATTCGAATGTATCTGACCCGACACTTGCAGCAGCTGGAGAGGCCACAAAGTTCCTCACCAAAAGGATAAAGGGTCTCAAACATCTGTCCTATGCTGCCCGACTGAAAGAACTCCAGCTCTATTCAGTAAACACGGCTGCTCAGAGGTGACCTTTGCCTAACATACAAGGCCATGTCAAACCCAGATTTGATGAATATGCTTCACCTCAAAAATCTAGATCCGTCAGAGCCACAAGGAAACCCTATTAATAGGACGTGCTGGAGGGATAGATTCATCACCCAAAGACTCCCTATGCTGTGGAATAAAATCCCGGTATATGTGAGGCAGAGCTGGCCTTGTTCAAGAGAAATCTTGACCAATGGATGGGAGATCGCAGATATACCCCAGGGATTACCTCAGTGTCACTGCTCAACAGAGGCACAGCAAAATAATGGGTATAGTTCCCCATACTAAAGGGGTGGCGTAAGCCACAAAACTATGGGCTAGGCTTGTAAATGCCCTCGGGCAGATAGCCTAGTATGAACCTATGAACCTATGAACCTATGAACCTATGTCTTGATTTATAAAGATGTTGGGCAACTAAAATCAACTATTTACAGAAAACCTACCTTATCAAACTTATACTTACATTTTCAGAGTTGCCATCACCTGTTCCAGAAGAGATTTTTGATAAAGATGCAATTTGTCTGTATTTCAAGGATAATGAAGGATGGTACAGTTTTTACCTCTGAATGTAATAAATTGGAAGAAATGTTTTATGACAGAGATTATCCTAAAACCTTTGGTAACAAGATTAGAGACAAGGTGGTCAGGTTGAGGCATGTAAGACTTAAACCTATTTTATGGCAAAAATTGATGGTAGAAAATCAACCACTGTCTACTGATTTTACTAAAAGGCTAGTGTAAAGTCATGACTCAATGAATAAAGAAGTTAGAAATATTATTTGTAAATACTGGCCTTTGTTG
The DNA here is from genome assembly GCF_019279795.1 of Protopterus annectens. NCBI lineage: Eukaryota > Metazoa > Chordata > Ceratodontiformes > Protopteridae > Protopterus > Protopterus annectens. The sequence continues at coordinate 1,100,086,987 of NC_056727.1, read as the reverse complement.
CATTCAGACAAGACTATTTCAAGGGTAGTAGGTGAGACCCCTGAATTTGTATACAAAAAAGGAAAACATTTAAAATGTATTTTTGAAAAAATCTTTGTGCCAAAATTTAACACCTAAGAAAAGGATGACTAAATGTGGACAATGTAATCAATGCCCATGTATACTGGAAGAAAATTATTCTGGGTGAGAACAAAATGAGAATTAATTTGGTTGGTCCAAGCAATTGTCTTTCAGTGAGAGTAGTATACATTGCTGTTTGTAACCCCTGTGGTATGTTTTAGATAGGTAAGACTGAGAGGTCATTGAACAAGCATATATTCGAAAGAAAAACTTGAATAGCACACTATTTAGGCATACAATTGATTGTGAAAGTCACCAGATATTTAAATTTGGAGTTTTAGGGAAAGTAACAACAAACTCCAGGGGTGGTCCTGGGGAGACTATTCCTGAAACCAAAGTATTGCATTGGCAGCTACGTATAAATTAACTAGATTCCCTGGTTTTGAATGAAACTGTCTCTATTACAAGTATATCAAGCTTAAGGCTAAGGAATTATAAGATAACTTAGTAGTTATACAAATATTCTGTAGGTTTTTTATTCATATATGTATAGGTTTTAAAAATGAAAAACTCTACAAGGTTTTATATATTTTACAAAACTTTTAATAATTCACATATTCTATGTGTTTTAGAATTTATTGGTGGTGCATAGTGTTTTATTTTATTTTATTTATATGTTATTATATGGTATATGCATTAGTATTGTGTGAAATTTTTGGTAGTGTGCCTTTAAGACAATGGTTTGATGTCACTACAAGGAAGCTTTTAAAAAGAGCAGGTCTGTTTTTTTTACTTTTGGCTCTGAAGATGTCCTTATAATACAAGGACAAACGTGCTTAACCATTTTTGAATAAAAGTTTATCTTCTGACTACAGGATGTAGGCAACATGTTGGTTTTTGTTTAGTTGCAGTTTTGTCTGCTATTTTGCTAAGTATGGATTTTAGTGACTCTAGATTTTAACAGTATTATCTCTCAAACTGACTCCCTATTGAAATGTTGAGATTCACAATAATGAGTTCCAAAATAGTGAAAAAAGACAGAAAATATAGCAAAAAAGTGAATATCAAACATTGCTTTCCTCCCTTAACCTTTGTTGCATGGGGGATGCCAATTGGGTTAGGGTGTGTGTGAGGGGTGCAATCCCCCACATTAGCGGGTGTGGGGAGTGTAGCCCCCACCTGGGTGGGTTTGACATAGTGCAGTGTATGTTCAGTTTTATTGTTGGCCAAGTGTCTCATTTCCCAATTAAAAATTTTGGAAGTATGTAGTTTTGGTTTAATGACAGTTCGCTATTGTCATCTCAGTAAAATAAAATTCAGGTAAGTGAAAATTCGGTCTACTCAAGTAAACTCCCCCCAACTACAAATTTTAAGAATGCCAACTCCAAGATCATCAAACCCGTAGAAAAGAGAATATTCTAAGAAATGGCAAGGTCAGACTTAATGTATGTAAGTCTGTATTTTCAGGCATACAGTCTCCACATTTTAGAACTTGACATTGTGAGCTTTTACATTACAAATTGTTAACCCCTATGTCATATTGCTCAAGTTTCCAGCAGAGGTGACAACACATTTGACATCATCCTTACAAATACTGCCTCTGCCTGCACCCTTACTAATATCATTGTCTCCTTGAACAGATCTGATCTGTAAACTGGCATCGTTTCTCTCAAAACCAGTACCTTCATGCCCAACCATAATGCCATATTAGAGTTTACTGTAACACAAGCCTAAAATCCCTGTCACAAAACGTAAATAAATTGAATTTCCCCCTGCTGATCCAGTAACAATGGTCACTACATACCCATTTGAATTCTATGCCACTCTAAATTAATGTATAGCAAATGCAATCGCCATTCAGCATAAGTGTAATGGGAAAATCAGAAATAAACCACTATGATGGAACTCCTGAAATGGACAGGCTGTAGAATAAAAGAGAAAAAAATACTGGCTTTATACAAAATATATCCAACTTCCCACCATAAGAAGGCACTTAAGCAAACCAGCAAAGACTTCAGTCTTGCCATGCAGAAGACTAAGGCAGCATATAACCAAAAGCAACCATATACCTCATGAATAATTATAAGGCCTTTTTTTTCTACATTAAGATTGCTAGGAGTAACACCCAGCACTGCACTTAACTCAAGCTGAATGGCACTGTCTGCTGTGATGCAGAATCTGTTGATAATGTCCTAGCAAACAAACTAATTCCCAATTTCACCCCTGTTTCACATGTGTTCTATTCATTGAATGACTAAATTCCCCTTTTTTCCATAACACTAAGGACCATATCCAAGAAGTTCAATCCAAAACCAAGAACAGTAGTTCTATAGGCTCAGAAAATATACTGGGCTGTATCATACTTTGTACAAAGAAGACCAATTCTGAAGTCTTTCTAAATCTTTACAACTTTATTCTTTGCTTGAGGTATGTACTTGATCTCTGAAGAGAGGTCATTGTGGTGCCAGTTCTCAAAGGTATCTCTACCAAAGATCTGACAACTATCATACCATCACTGTCACTACCACCATCTAAAAAATTATTAACCATATCTTGGTCTCCCTCACACAAAATGAAATATTGACCTACTAATCTTCAGCTCTAATCAAATCAGTTTTATGAAATTATAGGTCTTCTATAATTTAACTGATTATTTTTTAGATTCTAAGGCAAAGACCACTCTACATATACTGCCTATCTGAACCTAACCGAAATCAGGGATATGATCCCCCATGCTGGTGTCATCATCATTGTCATTGTCATCAACTCCCTGTTTTCCATTTTCACATGGGACTGAGGTTTCTCATCAACACTAATCAATGTGAGCAAACCATCTAGAGTCAATGTTTACTCCACATGGTGGCTATCCCTGATACATGGCATTATCGACAAACTAACTAGTCAAAAATTGCACCCCTACAACACCCATTGCATTGCAAATTGACTTTCCCATCAAATATACACAGTACGCATTACATCGCTAATGGTGTTTAACATGTGTCCATGTTTGTTAATTACTTTAATTTTGTTTGTATCTTTCGGCTCTTCCCGGTTAGGGGTCGCCACAGCGGAAATCCGGTCCACTAATGATTGGCAGTTGATTTTTACATACCGGCTTGCCAGGCCTGACACACAACCTTCAATGAAGGTACGCCGATTCACGCATGTCTCCACGCAGAAGACGCTCTAGCTGAGAATCGAACCAGACAGCGTCTTACTGTGAGGCGACAACGCTACCGCAGCACCACAGAAATTAAAATCCTCCAAGACTTGGCAGAAGCAACACTTATGTACTGGCCTTGGCCTTAAGCTTAATGTTAAATATGTAGTGAAGTTGCCCTTTAAAACAAGTCTGTGATTTCTACATAAGACTGGCATAGAATTTAGAGATCTATATGCTTTCATCAACAGTGAATAATTCTTCATTCACACATGTCAATTATAGATAGGAACTCCTTCTGCATCCAAGTCCAAGGATGGCATACCCTCACTCAATTCTTCTTTCATTATGCCAAACAAAGAGTTCAACACATCATTTCAAATGTACCTATCCAAACATACTGCCCAGCTAGAAAGACCACAATGTTTTCCCAATAAAAAATAAAATAACTATTTTCCTTCTGGTACTCAGGCAGACTAAAGTCCTCTCACTTTTTTTTTTGTTCCATGCAGCTCCTACATAGCTATGTATATATATATATATATATATATATATATATATATATATATATATATATATCTGTATATGCCTTTCTTGAATATGAAATATTGTGTCCTACAAGACACCCTAAACTTCAGAAATATTGTTAATACAAAATGCATTCACTCCAAAGTCCTTGATTTTCATTGTATTGTAAGGAAGAAATTCTCTCCAAAGACCTGAAGTTTCATTGCAATGTAAATGACATTGCTTGGGGAGATCGGTTGCACACCCAAAGACTCCACTATCTGTAGAATAAAATATTCTTTTAAGTCAAATAGTATAGCCCAGAGGATGTCATGTTTTGCCAAGACAATTAATTGGGTATACACATCTTCTCTCCTTGAGTAAGCATCATGACTCTCAGCTACTTGGATGGCACATTAACCCTCTAAACTTTGTTCTATGGCTATGCTCTGTATGGTCATTGAGATCACCTGCCTATCTTGAAGTTATGCTACCATTACTTAAATCTCTGGTGAGACAGCACATAGAAGATTGTGCTTCTGAATGTGACAGCTTGGGAAGTGATTTTAAACAAGTAGAACATATCCAAAGATTTTTCTTAAAAGGTTACCAAGGCTAGACATCTTAGATATATAAGATTATAAACATTATGTAGAAGATTTGATATTTGTTTTTAACAGCTATTTGATTACTGTTTTTGCAACATTATTGGGTATGGAGTTTGATTCAAGTCAGTGTAACAACAGAACATCTACAATTGTTTCATTTTGAATATAAATAGTTGTAAAACCATCTTCAGGGATATTATTTTTCATGTGATAGCTGGTATCGATACATCAGATGTTCAAAATCAGTTCACAAATTTCAAATCAGGAACGATCTTCAAATTATTACCTGAAATATATAAGGTGTTATTCATTGTCCCACACTTCAAAAATGTGTAAATGTGATGAAAAAATAGCACTACTTCATTCATGGTGTTTCTATTTGTAAAACATTTCCTACTATAGCAATTTTGTAGGTAGTCAAGTTTCAGGGAAGGCAAGAGTTTTGCAGGTGCTTCTGTGCCATTAAACAAGTTTCAAGTGCTCTACATAAGATCAACTGAATTATTCACATTGCTGTTCCCTTGCAGGGGTGTAGACAGTTTTTTTTTTCAATTTATACATTAAGATCCCACAATGCTGCCCCCATCATCATCAATGGAGTCCCATATTCTGCAGTCAGCCATATTGCCTGTCCCCAAATGATGGCCCATGTATAGTCCAGTATAGAGTTATGCACTACAAAAGCAGTTAATCTGTTATATTCTGGCTGGAAACACTAGACCATCATGTAGCTTCCTGTCTGCAGTTTTATAACATAACTATCTTCTGATATGAATTGCATTGCAAAAACCTCCTGTACCATGAGCAAGACAGCCAGTCCCACTGACTTTAACACATAATTAAATGGCATTTTAAAAGCAGTGTTACACTGGGGCAGGACTTTACAGCACATCAAAGAAGTCAGTCCCACTGAAGTCCATTTGCACCAAAGCTTGCACACAGCACAGTTCACTTGTACATACATGTGCTTCATCTTTGATTAGCAGTGTGAGTTGTTTGGTGCATTGTTTTTGATTGATTAACAAATAAATGTTAACCTACATTATTCTCAGGATATAGCCCACTACCAGACTAAATCAAAATGCAGGACACAAAGCATATTCTAAATATGTTACAAAACAGTTTTACCCATTCAATAAGTCCTCTACTGAAAGCAAGTGGGACATCAGCTGCTGCTAATGTCCCAGTCCATGATGTAGTTAGTACCATTGGTCTAGTGAACCATACCATTGCCAAGCCCAGGCCATAACATGAAACATACCTCTCAGTTCAACACACCTGCAGACATTTAATGTGAACTGGGGTGAATTATTTTGCAGTCTGATTTTGGTTCACTTAATGTTAACTACCTAAACCGTTTGTAGCAAAATAGCCCTCAATTAAATTTGTGCTTAAATCTTCACCATGCTAACTAGGGAGCAGTACTGCTTGAATTATGGCAGTGAATTTGTTAAATATGATTTCAGCATTTGATTTGCAAAAACATCTGTCAAGAAATATTAATAAAATAAATTGCAGATAGAAAGGTCCTTAAAATGACTTCCCTGAGAACCTCATGCCAAAATTCCATTTAGTTAAAAGAAGTTATACATCTATACAACAATAATCAATTAGTTCAAATGTGCATTATAATTTTAACAATTACTTTCAACAAATGCCAATACCTCATTGAAGACTTAGCAGTTTGATGTCCGTTTTTACAGAATACCATCTACAAACTGCCACTTCTACTTAATGACACAATCTATGCAACTCAGAGAATGCAATTTGTAAAAATAACTGCAAGACCATATTTAAAAATGTAACTGTTCAATATCATGCTTACTGCCTGATGACGGGTTCCTAAAATGTCATGCCAGTATTCCACATAGTTGATTTTTAATTAGTTAAAATGGCCACTTCACTCTTTAATATTTGTTCAATAAATGCCAATAACACTGCAAAAACAAAATTTTGAGCTCGCATTTTCAACATACCATATATGGGCTACTGTTCTGACCTACAGCAGTGAACTGGTGCTTTTGCGATCCATAACATGATTTGCAAAAATGACTCTATGAGACAACATAGAATTCTACAGTAGCTCAAAATAGTTTGTCAGAAGGGAAATGGCTTCCCTTAAAATGTCATAAAATATTCCAAAAAGGTCAAATGTTGCACAACAATCGGTTAATTAAGTTGGGCAGAGGAGCTATCTTGTATTAAAATACACCACAGACCATAATTACCATAAATAAACAATTAGTGTAAAATTCAAACTGCAGAAAATACAGATATCAATTTTATAAGTGCAGTAAGAAACTGGATCTGTGCATAATATAGATATTACTGCATGTTCAGGTATTGCAATGCCTTTGTTCTTCTGTCTTGGTCCTCTCAACTTCACTGAGCATGCAGCTACATCTGCTCCATGCATAAACCTTGTGTTCTGCTGCATATATACATATGTCGACAGTGAGGATGGCCGAATGGTGTATATGTCAATGGTACAGAATGTTGATACAGGTAAGCGGGGTTGGGGCGGGTGAGAGCATGTATGTGTGTGTGTGTGTGTGTGTGTGTGTGTGTGTGTGTGTGTGTGTGTGTGTGTGTGTTAGTGTTAGGGTCAGGGGTGAATGAAGGATGGGTGTTGTTTGATTGTGCATGCATTTGTGTATTTTAGGGTAAGGGTTAGGTTAGGTGATAGATGTAATGTTGTTTGTGTTTGTGAATGTTTGTGTGTCTGAGTCAGTCTTGTCAGTGTTATGGGAAGGTTTTAATGACCTTCAATTGTAGGGTTAGGTTTGGGGAAGGATCAGCATTAGGGTTAGGATAGCACCCATTACTAAGGTATTGCCCTCCTTAGTAATGGGTGCTAACACTAACCCTATTTCTCTCTCAATATTATTGTTTTCATTTTTTTTTTTTTGTGTGTATTTTGTTTTTGGTTTTTGTTTTTTACTTTTGACATTAAGCAGTTCAGATATACACAATACACCCCTATATATATATATATATATATATATATATATATATATATATATATATATATATATTTACACACACACACACATATATATATATATATATATATATATATATATATATATATATACATATATATGTGTGTGTGTGTGTGTGTGTGTGTGTGTGTATGCACACACATACATACATAAATGCATGCATACATATTTACACACATGATAGCATTGTTATATCTGTGTTAGAACTGTATTTTGTTTATTGTTGTTATTTATTATAAACTGAGATGCATCCTGAGTTTTAGAGATTGTACAAATAAGTTATTCATTTTTTCAGAAACTAAATGGGATAGACAAGCTAATTCACAGACACGTTAACCCCAACTGCCAAAAGCCTATATTTCAGCATGGTGCTATTAACGTTATCAGCTATTCACATTCCTGCATCACCCCCACTTTGGTAGGAACCAGCACTACTATTTAAGGGGGAGGGTCTTCACAGTATTATGTGCTAAAAAGTCAAATTTATCCAGTCTCAGGAATACCTGGAAAAAAGAAAAAAATGTGCAAATACAAAAATACCATTGATACCTCACTCAGTTCAACCTGCATTAACATTTGGTAGCTGCTCACAGCTTCAACAAAACTAACAGCATTCAGAACTATGATTTTTTCTAAACAAAACAGCAAAGCAGCCACCCTCATACTAATCCTGCTGCTAACTCAGTCAAGCTGCACCCTTCAGCTACTAAAGAAGGGTGGCTGGCTTAGGCTCCAATGATCTTGCATTTGGCACCCCCTCCTCACAAACTCATCCCTGTTGAACTAAAACTGGGCAGTGTGGTGGTTCAGTGATTGAGATTTCTGCCTCACACCTTTAAAGTCGGGTTCAGTCTTATTCTCTGGTCATCATAGTAGAGTTTACATGTTATCCATGTGTTTATGATGTTTTCTTCGAGTATCCCAGCATTTTCCAAAATATCCCGGTTAATTGGCTATTCAAACAAGTGTCAATATATTTTGCATTTACTGCTTTCCTTGTGGCCTGGATCACTGAAAAGTGATAATATACAGCAATTCAAATGAGGAAAAAAAACACAATGGCTTGCACATGATTGTTGACAAGAACTTTTTCAACAGAGTTTTTATTTCTTGTAATGGAATTATTCAACAAACAAATTTCTATGGTATTTCTATACTGAAATAAGTCAGCTTCAATTTTAAGCCTCAGAAGTGTATTACAATAGATCATACTTCTAATGTATACTTTTTGCTGTTACTAGTTTCAAGTTATAACTAAAAAACTCTCTGATAGAACAGTCTATCTGTAAGTGCATCAGAAATGTGGGCTAGAAAGAACCCGCAAGGCAAGGAAAATAAATAAATACATTTTTACCTAATATATATGGTAGATTTTACTGAACTGAATTTTGTCAACAGAATAACTTTTCACAAGTACAGAACATACATCTCAACCTCATCCTGCAAGAATTCAGGACAAAGCCACAAAATAATGGAGGAAGACCCACAGTGGGATTGAATAAACTCTGTGTAGGCTTCCATCAAAGCCACCACAGAGTTTGCGTGTCTGTGCAGTAAGCAGTAGTGATGGTTACATATTCATGCCATGCACTGCATCGAAAGGTAAACAAGAATGGTTTTATGGCCAGCAACAATGTTACCAGTCAGGAAACAATGTAAAGCAACATGTGTGAAGGCTGTCAGCCCAGCTATCTGGAATTTTGTAAATAATTCTGTCATTTGTAAATAGTAATATGATTTGTATGTTTGTCTTTCAAATGGAAGAAAACTGTATGTTCTGTACTGAGCTGCAAGAATGTAACCACAGTGAACCCTGCTGGAAAAGAGCAGAAATGTGTATAAACTATATGCCTATGCAAATGTATGTTTTGATAGTAAAAAAATCAAAATAACTACCAAGTGGGCTAAAAGTTCACCAAGAATTTGATAGTAAGAAGCTGGAACATACAGAGTTAACTTGCAAACCCTCAAGAAAATAAGTTGCAATTGTTTAAGATTGTGTTATTTCTCAGTTTCAGCAAGAAGACAGAATGTCTACAGCTACTGTTTCTTTCTATTGTCTTAAGACAGAAATAAATATTACGTTTAAAATGTGAAAGTGTTAATTGTTTTATGACTTCCAGTTTCAGGCAAGCTTCTAAGAAATAAGTGTCAGCTTCTACGAGATAAGCATTTTATGATAGACATGATAAATTTTGTTGGTATCTGTTTAGCCTGGGAACTAGAGGCAGGTGTCAAACAGTGATGTCATCTAGCTAACCCAGCAGCAATGTGTATTATTAATTTAAGAACTATCTAAGAGAGAAAGTCTATGCATTTTGTATTTGTCTCTGGATCTGAACACACCCATCTTCAGAACTTCTCATCTGTATTTGCCTTGCTCTGTGAGTAAGACTGAGATCATAGTATCTCTCTGAGAGATAGATAGGAATATAACAAGATTAGTTTAGATGTTTTCTGTTTTTATGTGAGACTGTCCTGCAATGTTGCTTTAAAATATTTCCTGTGACTCTGAACTATGTCACTGTATTGAGTTATTGAGTATTGTCTTGGTCTGTTATTATTTATTATGAAGTATATTTATACCTTTTAATTGTGGCTGGTTTGTTAGAGATATTTAAGCTCTTAGAGTACTTGCATATGTATTTGTTAAACATTCCTAAATAGCCTTCAAGTCCTGGACACACTTACCATTTGGATAATAGTAACATTGCATAGTAGAATTAGTCACCCTTTGGGAAGGCCTTATAGTAGCTAAGAAGAGATGGTAGGTGGCAGTGCTAACTACCTTTTAGTCTGGGCAGAAAGGGGCATAGCTAGTGAACCTGTGCCAGCCTTCCCCAGGAGTGTCTGTGTGTTTGAATAGAGGTCAAATCTCAAACTGTGTGTGTGTGACAGCTACTTGGGCAGGGAAACAAAGCACTGGTTGGACAGAGAGGGTGCCGGAGGTTTTGGGTTGTCTGCTTGCTGAGATCTCAACCCTATAGCTGAACCAGTGGGGAGTCTTATTGGGGATCTGGAGAAAGAGAGAGAGAACCCAGCCCCAGACTTACTGTGATCTATGTGTTGTCTTAAGGGAAATTGTACTTTACTGTGTGTGTACTTGTCATCCATCCAATGTGCACATCCCACGCTGGTGTTAGTGGTATGGATTGAGGCTCCTTGATTACTGGGCCATTGCAGGGGTGTTACAATATGAACAGCAAATTTGTTTGCAGCAGAGCAAACTAGGTAAGTGGGATTGTGCAGAATGCCACAATGACTACCAAGGTTTATCATATAGCAGTGTATATGGTCCAATCACAGTACAGGACAGTATATACCTGAGTAGCCAAATGCTCTGGATTGTGTGGAATGCTTCACATTTCAGATGGATTTAACCCAATGTTCTGCTTTTATAAACTGAACAGAAGTAGCTCCACTTTGTGATTTTTGATTGGCTTGGATATTATAATTACAGCCAATCATTATTGTGGTATAAGATCCAATTAAGTAACTGCTTCTGAGGCAAGGGGAGCCAATGAGGAGGCACATAATGCAGCCATTTGTATGCTGCTAGCGGTTTTCACACCCCTGCAATGCCTTCTTAATCTTATTGCAGGGCACAGTATTACATCCAGAGTTACAGGCAAAGAGTTTTTTTTTAATCTGTGTGGTATCACAGAAAGTGATGGCTTCCTGAGCTGAAAAGAATTTACTTGAAGGTTCAACCCATTTGTGGATATGAGGGACAGGGCACAGACTGGATGGAGAGGCACTATGCTAAACAAGAGTTTCTTTTGGGACTGCAGTACACGCACTGTATTGTCTTTGCCTGGATTGGGAAGGCCATGGTGTTGCTATTGCTGGGTTGGCTGCTAGCAGCTGTTGCTACCTGGGAGCTATACCTTTGTCTTGGATTATTTTTTTTTCTTTATTTCTTCCTGAGTGCACTTGGTGGTCTACTGGACTTGTGGAGCTGCATCTGCTTTGTTCCCTTACTGGGCAGAGGTAACTGGCTGAATATGTAGTATGTAGTATGTGGGAGTGATTAAACATACTGTTAGACAGGAGTATGGTTTCAGATTTTTTCAGAATGCTTCATATTTTTGGTCTGTTTCTCATAAAATGTGTGGTCCTCAGGCAAATCTCTGAGGATTCCAGTCACTAAAAAGTGACATACATTTGAGTTTCACACTTCATATCCTTCAGAAAATGTATACTAACATAAATCCTGTTTTTCCAACAACTTTCTAAGTTTATAAGAGCATTTTTTTAAATGTGTTCCTATTTTTGGACCTTTACCCCCCCCCCCATTATTTTAGGCTTTGTCCAGATTTCTTACTCCATGGTCAATCACTGATAGTGAACTGCAGTATGGGGGGTATGCACCATGGTGCCATTTTTAAACACATTTACTAAATTCTCACACTTAAGCTGTATCTATGTCATTGCTTAAGGTGTAACTTACTTAATTTTGGATTCTGTTTATGCTCTGCACCTAAACAGTGTTTTTTTATTTCTCTTCTCTCTAATTGCCCCAATTCTTTTAACTTTTCCTTCTGTTTTTTTTATTCACCTAATTTAGCTTATTTTACTTATGCATTTTCCAGTCCCTGATTTTGTTAGCTTTGACCCTTTTACTTTTTCCTAAAACTCGTGATTTTTGGAGAAAAGCTGGTGAATTACACTTAACAAATGGCAAGAATTAAAATTAAAAACTCATTTCAAAGAATGTGTATTAATATAATAGTGGCTATATTTTAAGTGTCCCTGAATAATTCTGTATTTGTTCCTGATTCTGCTATGATTTGTCCTTGATTGGTTGAGTCAACAGATTTAGATGGAGAAGATGTGGAGCGGTTTTAAAAGTTGGTGCTGATAACCTTTTTTATTTATTTTAATAGTTGCACTTGAATAGTTACGTATCTATTTTTAACTGAGTATATTGCATTTTATCAACGGTTTCTGCTGATTTTATTTATTTAATTTATTGACATTTAATTGCCTTTGCAATCTGAGTGTGACTTGTCTGCTGAAGTAAATGTTTTTGGCTGTGGTGTTTAACCTTGAGTAAGATGCAGCTTCCCTTTTAAGACATATACTGATCTGTTATGTCATTTTCAGTGATATGCTTATTATATAGCAAATTTAGGTCGATTTTTGTGTTCCAATAACTTGTTTAGGGAATTACAGTGCAGTTTGTAATTTCACTGCAGTCTCAGTTTTGGCCAAGCAGAGTGGTTCATATTTACTTTGTACATGAATTATTGTTTTTTCAATAAGGTGAAATGAAAATAGCTTCATTCACTATTGTGAAGAAAATGTAGATTGAAGTAAACCTCACATAAATTACATGCTTGTCACAAATGTACAGGATTCCCTAACTTAGTACTTCTGGTAGAAAGCCCACTTTAGCCAGACCCCTTGGAAGTGGTGTGTTTTCACTCAGTGTGAAAATAGGGTGTTCCACAATTTGACCATTTGTCATACATTGCTAGATTCTGTGTTTCACATTGGCCTCTAAAGAGGTTGAGACCTATGGTGTATACAGTGCAAATTATTGTAGAATCCCATTCCAGGCATTCTGTACAAGTTGTGTAAATGCTTTGTATGGATACACATACTGCCTTTTAAAATAAACAGCCAAGGGAAGTGTGTGTATTGAATAAGGACACATAGATGGATTGTAGGAATGAAAACAGGGAAATAGGAGAGGTGAAACATCATAATGTACAGCATATGAAGGCTGTAAATGGAAGCCAGTTGTAGCAGGAGCACTAAGCACATATCTACATGGTACAGTATGGACTGCACAGTGAAAATAGATATTATGTGACTGTCATACAAGGTGACCTAATAATCGAGAAGATGTCTTTGTGAGATAAGCATCCTTTACATGAACAATGGAGACGACGTCTATTAGGGATGTTATTATATACAACTGGGGTTGGGTGCATATTGTGAAGCTGTGCAAACTAATTTGCCTGAATATGAATGTCAGCAAAGGTGTCGAACAACTGGGACATAGTTACAGGTTCATGGACAACAGTAAAAGAAGCATGCACAATCATGGACAATATCAGAATAACACCACACAACATATGTGATTCAGAATGATTGTAGATGGTTTTGCACAAACTCACTTGTACAACTATTATGGCATGTCAGCAATCTATGAGGGTAATTAAGCACACTGTCCTGACACTGTAACATTTGCTGGAAGTGTTAGAAGGTACACTGGTATAACTGCATGTGACATTATTTATTTATTTAATTTATTTAATTTACTTTATTTTATTTACTGGGATATTCCATCTGGGTTAAAGAACCCATTTTCTGTGGAGGCCCGGGAAGAAAAGCTCCACATATAGAAATACATAACAGTACAGAGAGATTACAGTTGTTGCATACATAAAATACAATATAATATACATCACTAGTAACAGGCACAAAAGGAGAAGTATTAGAATCTAACAATAAACCTGCAGGATAGTTAAGGTATTTAGAAATGATATGCTGATAAATTTACAATACATATTACAGAGAGTTTTATAGTTGAGAAGGTTTTTAGCTGCACCAGCCAGGAGTACTACATGTAAAAATCCAAGAATCAGTAAGGAAGATTTTAAGCAGTCATTTGAACTCTTTGCAATTATAGGTTCATAGGTTCATAGGTTGGTACTAGGCTATCGACCCTAGGGCCTATACAAGCCTAGTCATAACAATTCCCTGGCTATTTCTTACCACAGTATTTACTGCCCTAGACTCCTGTCTAGCAGGGCGACTGACGTGATCCCCAGGGTGAATTGTAGTAGTTCTTCTAATGTTTAATGGAAGAGAGTTCCAAGTTTTTGCTACATGGTGGGAGTATAGGGAGTCTCCAACAGTGTTTGTTGATTTGGTTACCTGCAGTTAGCATGAATTAGTTGATCAAAGGAATGGCTGGTTGAATAAGTTTGGAGAATGTTTTGTAGTGCAGGTGTTTTCTCAACCTGATACATTATATTGTGAGCCATAATTAGCTGATTGTACAGAAGAAGTTGTGGGAGTTCTAACCAGCGCAATTTTTTAATATGTCACAGTACTGTATATGATTTTGGGAGTTAGCAGCAAATTTAGCTATTTTATTGTAACATTGCTCTAGCTTCTTTAGATCTGTTTTTTTTTTTTTTTTTTTTTTTTTTTGAGGTTAATAATAACTGGAGAAGCATATAGGAGTGTTGATAAAAGATGGGTTCTGGTAATAGCTATCCTTGAGGTGTGAGTTAAAAATCTTTCATTTCAGTATAAAGTACCTATTTTATTGTGATCTTTCTTAACAGTTTGTGAGATATGAAACTCAAATCTTAGGTTATTGCTGAGGGTGATGCCTAAACGTTTGGTTTGTGTGTCAGGAGTGATCATAGTGCTATTACTGGCAGTGATAAAGAAAGTGGTGGTGGGGGAAGCTCTAGAGGGTTGGAAGACCATAAGTTTGTTTTTTTGAGGGGGTTGAGTATGAGCTGTGATTCTGATAACCAAGATTCTATTTCAGAGAAAGATGTCTGTGTGATTTGCTGTAGTTGATGAAGTGTTGGATTATGGCATATAAGGGTAGAGTCATCTGCATACTGGACAATAGTTGTTAGTGGACTGGCAGTGTGAAAATGCTGAATAGAAGTGGGCCAAGAATTGAACCTTGTGGCACTCCTAGCATGACTGGAAGAAGGGTGGAAAGGATATGTTGTCATATTAGTGCTTGTTGGGATTCTTTTAGATAACTTCGGAACCACATGACAGCAGAAGGATGTAAGTTCAGGTTAGAGAGAACATGTAACTGTTTGTGATGTGAGACCATACTGAAGGCCTTGGACATGTCTATGAAGACCGTAGAAACAAATTTGTCCTCATTACAGAGTTTATTGATAGTATTGGAAGAGCTAAGGAGGGCAGTAGTGGTACTGTGGTGGGGTCTGAGACCGTGTCTGGAGTTGGCAAGAAGGTTATTGTAGATGAGGTGGTGAAGGAGATGGGCATGAATACATTTTTCAAGATTTTAGATAGACCGGGTAAAATGGCAATAGGTCTGTAGTTAGTGAGGTCTGTTGAGCTGCTTCTCTTGTGTATAGGGATAATATGAATGATTTTCTACAGTTTTGGGACATATTATTCTGTGATAGAGCTGTTGACTAGAATTGATACAGGCTAGGATATGACTTTTGCTGCTATTTTAATTATTTTGCAAGTTGGTAGTCTGCTGCAATGGTGGTAGGTTCGAGTTTCTTTAGTAGCTTTTTTCTATAGTTTTTGTGTGTATATGTTGAAAGGAGAATCATGTACTGCTTGGATTAGGGAGATTGAGATAGGTAGGTGAGTTTGGGCTTTTGTTGATAATTAGAAACAGTTTACTTTCTGTGTAGAACTTGTTAAATTCTTCTGGAGTGGTAACAGAGGAATTTGTGAAGAACTTGATATACCAGAGGGATTTGGAATATGGGGGGAGGATTTGGTGTTTGGCCTAGGTGTGGCATGGATTTAATTGCGCTCCAGTATTTTTGGGAGGTTATATTGGTATTTTAACTGTATGTTATTGTAGTAGTTCTTCTTGACTAGATACGTCTGATGCTTGGCTTTATTCCTAAGTTGTTGGAATGCAAGTTGATGATTATGGGTTTTACAGTAATACCATAAGTGCCACGTCTTATATATTTCCTTTAAGAGGATCCTTGTGTCTTTGGAGAGCCATGGCGTATAGTTAGATTTACAGCAAATTGTTCTTGGGGCTGCTAGCCTGTTAAGAATGTTGAGAAAGGTATTATTAAAATATTCTACTGCTATATCAAGCAGTATGTATTTCAAGATGGTCCAATTACACATGTTTGGGGTCAGTATAAAGTCTTGGGAGCTAAAGTTTTTCTTACTATGTATTTGGCATTTTGGGAGCTAAAGTTTTTTCTTACTATGTATTTGGTGAAGTGTGTTGTGTTTGATGATATTAGAATGTTGCCTTAGTAGGTAGGTAGGCATATGGCCATTAAGACTGTTAGGCAGACAGTCACAGTGCTGGTAGAGGTCAGGTTTATTGGTTAACATCCAATCTAGTGTAGTTTATTTGCTTAATATTTTTATCTATTCTGGTGGGTCCCTGGATAAGTTGGGTGAACCCAAATAGGTTAATGAAGTTTTTAGGGGAGGATGAATTACAGGAGGACCAGTCTACATTAAAGTCACCCATAATGATAGTTTTGTGACCTATGGTGTTAGATATGGCTTCTAGGATATGCTCAATAATGCGATCATTATTGTCAGGAGGGATATAGATTATTATAATGGTAATGAATTTATTTTGGTTAAGTAGGAACTTGGTTGATAAGATATGTATATTGCCTAGGTTGGATATGTTCAGATTCACTGGTACTAGTGCGAGTTTGCTCTTATACATTATGGCCACACCTCCACCTTTTCTTTCTTACTTGTAAACAGGCTGTATCCAGTTGGGGTTATTTCACTGTCAGATATATGTGGCTTAAGCCAAATTTTGGTGAAATCAGCTATGTCAGGAGAGTCGTGGGATAATGTAGCATGTAGTTATTGGCCTTTGTTTACTATGCTTCTATGGTTTAGGTTAAGGAATAATATGATTGTACTGTTATGGTACAGATTGAGTAGGTTTTGTACTTGTTGGGGTGTTATAATGGTTCTGTTTGGATTGGGCTTAGGATGTATATCACCACTAATTAAAAGCCTAGAAGCAACAGTAGATAGAGTATGCAGTAACTTGGATATGTGGATATGTATCTATGTTTTTTAAGAGAGATGCTTTGGAGTTTACTGTTAGGTAGGTTGCTTTATAGGTGAATAGGTTGTTTTTTGTAATATTTGTGATAGATGGTGAGATTGGAAAGTGGTTGGACTTGAATGGCATTGATTGAGTAGAAGTAGCTTTGTGGTTAGTGAGGGGAGGAATTGGGTTAATGTGGTAAGATGTTAGGTGGGCAGTTATAGATAGTATGGTGAGGGTGATAGTGCATATTAAACCAGCTGTCATGGATGTGTAATATTTGAAATCGTGAGGACTATATAAGAATTTATAGGGATATGGAAGATGTATTTTGGAATAACCTTTTGTAAGAGGTGTATAATTGAGTAAAAGTTATGAGTAGTAGTACTAAAAGAGGTCAGAAATATGAGTAGTAGGAAGTGTAGGGGTGTGTTAAATTATATTGATACTATTACCCAGGTAATGATTAGGCTGAGAATTCTATTGGTTGGCTGTTGGAAGTGAGAGTGGTCCAGATAGAGATAAATTTATGTACGTCATGGGTGAGTGGGAATGAGGGTAGGGTAGGGGAATGGAGTGGAGCCTGAGCAAAGCGAGGGAGGAACAGTGCAAGATGAGACATGCAAGATACTGTTTCAGAAACAATTTATCATATACCTTTCGGGTCAGGTACATGAAGAAGTACTTGCTAGCCAACTTCAGTATAATATTGCAGTCCTTAACAGAGTAATTTGGCGAAAAGCAAAAAGTAAGGGAAGAAAAGGAGACTGGGCTTTACTAAGGGAAGCAAGTTCCTGGATAGCAGCTAAGACAGGTTTAGCCATTGGTGAAATGTGGGGGGTTCTAGGAGTGAGCCCATATAACAGATAAGCCAATGTGTTATAGAATACCAGGAGGTTAGTAAACTCATAAAACTAAACATACACTGCATTCTTCTATTTAAAGAGGGTTTTGTAATAAATTCTGCCCTTTTTGTTGATAGATGTGCAATCACAGGATTTTTTAATAGTGGAAGCTACCACTTGTGTCAAGGTACTTTGCGGCACTCACAATATATGTGTGGATGCTACAGGGGACTGCAGTCCTGTAATTTATGAGGTTTTTGTAATAATTTCTGCCCTTTTTCTTGATAGATATGCAGTCACTGAGTTCTTTATAATTGGATCATTACAGGTTAGTTAACTGGTGTGCAAGCCATATATATGGAACAATCCACACTGTAATGAATGTAACCCATGCCATTAATGTTGTCAAACAGCTGTGTATGTACTGTGTATATCACCAGGTACCTCACATGTATCTGGTATAACATTTGGAAAGGTGTTCCACACCATCAGACAGTAATATTTATGCAACAAAACAAATACCTAGGTATGGCCAATGAGGTGTGTGACAGCTCACTGTGGCAAAGATGTTACACTTCACTTCAGTTCCATATCACTGGAAGAAGTGTAGGGAGGTACATGAAGAAGAGTGCATTGTGCCCAGTTATTGCTGTGATGAAGGCTGTGAACTATGGAGGTATTCTGGCCTTTGATGTGGATGGCCTGCATATACTCAGCAGTTGTGTCACATACAAGAGAGTACTCACTACTGTGGCCACATGCTGGTGGATTCTCCATATACAATCTACCCAGGACACAGGTCACATGCCAACTGGTCTGCTTATAGGGTGTGATTTCTACATTATCCTTGGTTTGTGCATTTGTTTTAATATAACACCCCCCATGTTTTGTTTCATCTTGTGTGTTGGCATGGCTGTGGTAGCAGTCTTCGGTGTGTGTTAATACTGTCTGCTTTATACTAATATCACAGTTGGAGTCAATGATTGCTCACTATCTGCAGTCATTCAGACAGCTGTTTGGACATGGGATGTGTATGTCATTCTTGACATCTGGAACTTAACAAATGGACAGGAAAGGGTCTAGCAGACAGCCCTGATGTAGAGACCTGGTCATCGGACTGAAGATGCACATCACTTCACACATTTCAACATATTTAGATGGCATGTATGTGATCCAGTGGTCTATCCACTTGGTGAAATAGTTGTTTATGGCTACATCTAACAGCATTGAGTGAAAACCTCAGTGTGGATTTTTGTCAAATGCCTTGGCCTGGTCAAGTTCTACAGGATAATAGTGTTCTCATCATGCATGCCCTCGATGACCTCTGCAGAATATAAAACAGATGTAAAAGACATGGATTTAGCATTAACAACTCACACATGTCTGTTGCACACAGCCGGGATATTACTAGTGTTCATACAGAAAAGTTTCATGATTTCTCACCAAGAAAATACAGGTCCTCCAAACCATGCCATGATGTACATGGATAGGCTGAAATCTCTATCACTGTAATCTGTATTGTACAGGATAAGGTGACTTGTGCCTCATCACAGGCCAGTCTCTGACCCTACTGTGATGGGAATACTACATATCTTCAAATCAGCTATAGCTGATGACATCAGCAGTGTCAGGTATGAAGAAAATACTAATAGCAGTATCACACATGCTGGTGTAAAATAATCTCTCTCTAATAGCAAAGAAGTGCACAAACACACACACACCTCAGTTGACTGTAGTGAGAACAAAACGCCTACCTATCTAAATACATCAGCTAGAAAACTCTGTATTTAAGACATTCGCCACAGCTCAAGTCGGACTTGGAGAGTGTAAGACAAAAGTTTATAGCTGATGACATCAACAGTGTCTGGTGCGGAGAAATTCTAATAGCAGTATCCCACATGCTGGTGTACAATACTCTCTGTAATGACAAGCAAGTGCAGAAAAACACATACCCCAGTTGACTGCAGTGAGATTAAAACTCCTACCTAACTGTAGACACTGACTAGAGAACACAGTAATTTACGCAACTACCAGAGCATATGTCTGACTTTTACAATGCTGCAAGATAACTTATAGTGGATGACATCAGCAGTAGTTGTTGGAATGAAGATGTTGGAGGCCAGCATGAAATGTATGTATAGGCATACACAAGTGTCAATATATTGTCAAACCATGGGGTTGGAATATTAACTGCAGAATACACATTTATGCTCTTCTGAGTAGATAGACACACACAAGCACACACACACACACACACACACACACACACACACACACACACACACACACACACACACACACACACACACACACATGCACGCACTTCCCAGCTGACTGCAGTGAGAACAGAACTTCTGCTATCTACGTACACAGATGGGAAACAGAGTGCTTTAAGCAAGCTCCATGGTGTAAGTCTAACTTTTACAAGGCTGCAAGACAGCTTATAGTGAATGACATCAGCAGAGGATGTTGGAACGCCAGCATGAAATGTATGTGTAGGCATGTGCAAGTGTCAAAATATTGTCAATCCATGGCACTGGAGTGTTAACTGCAGGATTATGCTCTTCTGATTAGATAGACACACACATACCTCTCAATTGACTACAGTGAGAACAGAACCCCTACTATCTAAGTACACAGACTGGAAAACACAGTACTTTATGTAAGTGCCACAGCAAAAGTCTGAGTTTACAGGAGTGCAGGACAACTCATGGTGGATGACATCAGCAGGGGATGTTGGAGAGAATATGTTAGGAGGCCTGCATGAAATGAATGTGTAAGCATGTTCAATGTTTAAGATATTTCAATTTCTGCATGTTACCAGATCGATGAGGGTGTAATGTATATTATGTGGTGGCTGTGTTCCAATGTGCAGTTATATTTTAAGAGACAGCTTTACAAACTATATGCAATCAGGCGTCCACATTGCTACAAGTATCTGAAAATCTGAATATGTATTGTCATTCTAAACTTGTGCATGCTATATTGCACAACATTTCTTATTAAATTATGTAGTGTAGTTGATATATTTGTGAATAAGTACTGAGAGACCAAGGTTGTGGTGCATGGATTGAGCTAACACATGGCTGCAATGTAAATATGTGACATATTCTTAGATAGGACCTTCATTCTTTATGTTTCCAGATGCAGCTTCATGGCTCGAAGACTAAATGGACAGTAAAAAAAAGTAACACATGCCATTATTTTATTTGCATAGTGCAATGGCAAGCAGTGGATTTACATGATGGCGTGCAAAGTGAGGCACACATTTCTACTGATTTCACTGTTTGTGAGTAGTGAAGAAGTGCACAAACATGACACTCATTGCTAAAATTATGGAGTTAGTATTAAGTGTACAAAACCCACCTGCTGCTTAGCTGACTCTGTGGTTGCAGGTGTAAATGCATTGACACATTTCTTTTTCAGCCCAGATGATAGAAGGTTCAAATCCAGGTGTATGTAATACCTTTAAATAAGTATTGATAATCCAATAAAATTTTACTTTATTCTAACTTCACCGTATGTTACTTTGTATTGACATAGTGCAGCATGTTTAAGCTTTGTTGTGTGGAGGTAACTGCACACAGAACAAACGCACACTATCTTTTGGTATTGGTGCACAATGTCAAACTCCATGCAAACATACAGGCCAAAAAGTGAAGGGCACCATTGCTTTGTTTGGTACTTATTTGTGTTGTGTGTGATTTTATTTTTTGAACAGATTATAGGTGTTAAAATGGAATAGATAGGAACGTGGTGAAATGGGGGGACAAGCAGGGGGAATGCCAAAGGCAAAGCAATATAGGAATGTGCAGGAGGGAGGTAGGAAAGAACCATAGCTATCCATTTCTTGAATACTGTAAAATGACAATATGTACAGAATATTGGTTGAATTTGGACTGTCACCTCCACAAAGAGGGGTGACAACAACACAAACAAGTTGTATAACTAACTGGACCAAATGAAGTGTGTCAAAAAGACAAGTGTGTGAAATGGTGAGCTATGTATGGTACATTTTTTTTTGTGGGACAGGTAACTTTTTTTTTACTTCAGTAAAGTAGGAATGCTGGGTAAGGGATGTTGGTATTTCAAGGTCAGGTAAGTTGGGTAGGTGAGGAAGCAAATAAACAGACACAAACAAGACAAGACACAGGGATGGCAATGGACACAAAAGGTTGGGGGACACTGTGATTGGGATGAGGGCAGGGACAATGCAAGCTAATGCTCATCAAACATGGGGACAGTGAGAATCAAGTCCTCAACCGCAGGACTGTCATTAATGTCCACTTACTTTGCTGGCTGCTGGAGTGCTTGATGTCTTATCCTCCTATAGATCATTAGCGAGAGCAGCTCTCTATCTAGCATAGGCATACACCAATTGTGCGGTGCATGACCCTATGCACCAATCTATACTCCTGGTGGGTGATGAAATCCCCACCTCTGCCAGTACTTCCAGAGTGTACCACAGCATCAGGTGCTAGGGTAGTGCTACTTGAGGGTACTTTAGGTAGTGCAGGGGTAGCAGAGGCAATACTGCCAGGTTAAGTCCCATATGTGCTGGGTGTTGATGCTTCAGCCAGTGGAGAGGGGCAAGCTGACTCACTTGGTTTGGTCTACCTTGATGCACTGTGAAGTATTTACTGATTTGTTACATATGGAAGACATGGAGCTATTTTGATGCAGATAATAGAAAAATAAAAAAAAAATAGATAAGGGTTGTGGTGAGAGAAAAGAAGAGATAAAATTAGTACCATCATATTTATATGAAATAATATATTTAAGTATATGAACTAATAGCTACAAGCTATAATTATAGATTGCTTAAAGTAAACCTTGTAATGTGCATATATTGCACATATGTTTGGTCCAATTATACAGATTGCAGTTAACAACAGGGCTTTTATGCCACTTGTATAGAGTTTAATTTATGAAATGTTATTAAATAAATGCAGTATTGTATAGTTGTTACTCATGGTATTTGAACCCACAACTTCTGACTATAGTCTTACACTTGACTCCTAGAGTTGGTTTGTGGTACAGACTTATGCATGCATAGTTGCTTTTATAGTTAGGATATACGTGCTCACTTTTCTACTACTGTATAGAAAACATAAAACTCTGTTTTTAACTATTAAAGCTACAATGATACTCCACTTGTGCTGCATAAATGCCAAATATTTCCATCAGTCTCTCCAAATGATCAGCATGAGCCTGCCGATTCAACTAAATTTCAAGATTAGCAGTGAAAAGAAAACAAAACAACAGAAGAGCATTATGCATACCAGTCTTGCCCACATTTAGCTTTCTATGTATTATAAATTCTCTTTATTAGCATACTTACACAATTGTGGGATGCCACTAGTCTGAAACTCATCCAACCACTAGCTGAACCTATCACTCTTGTGCCTTTTTAGGTCATTGAAATGCTATTTTCCAGTGCGTGGATGCCAGTCGCACTGCATACAGCCTTGGCCAGGCTATTCCAAGCCTCAGAATTGTCTGGGAACCAGAATAGTCCCCCCTGCAGAAATCTTTGGCTGTGGTGCTTTACCAGGTCTGTAAAAATATTCTGGACTCCTGAACACCTCACCTCTTCTTCCTAAATTGGGTGTCTTCCCCTCTAACACCAGACATTTCTAATCCCAAAAGAAAGGCAATCTCAAATTATGACTTCCCATCAATTCCTGTTATAAGTTTTACTGGTAGTGCGCAAACCAGAGAAATGATGCAAACCACATTTGTGTGATGTTAAGCAGAGTGCAACAGTGCCAAGCAGAGAGAAAAGCAATTTTTGAAATTGGAATATTGATCTGACACTAGGCATTAGCTTGAGGGTTTCTGCTGCTGTAACTGTTAGGTGATTTAAGTTTGCAAATATGCACTGGGGGGCATACATGTCATGACCTGACACATTTTTGGTTTGGCTGTTTACACTGATAAAACTGATTCTTACAATGTGAGATTCAAACCTATACATAAGGGACACAACATTTTCTTCCACTGTGGTAATTTTCCAACTTTGCCACAGAAGAAGTGCTTCTCAAGCATAACCATGAATCATTCATAAATACAAACAACAGTTTGAGGTGTTAACTATGTATGTGTTTGACCTGACAAGGTCCTTATATATAGATTCATTTGTGTATGTGACTTATTTAAGTGTGAAGGCCATCCAAGTCCAGATTGCAGAATTTTACTTACAGAAACATAGTAGACAATATACTCTCAGTCATACATCTGAAACTTCAGAATGTAGTACGGGTGTCTTATCCCTCATACATATAATTCATATGAGCTCCACAATTTACAATTATGTATAAAGTGTTGTAAGTGATATTTAATGTAATATGTAATGGAACAATAGTAAAAATGTCTAGAGTTTCTTGTATTAAAACCAAAGACCGTGTGTATGGCAGCCCTACAGTTACACCTGTTGCCATAGTAATATTGAAATATCACCTGTATATTTTCCTGTTCAGTACTAAAAATTACACTGTCACCAGTGTAAAAATACGTTACACTTCCTGTATTAGAACACAGGACCATCTATATTACAGCCATGCACGTACACCTCCTGTCACATAAATGGTTAGATAGCAGTTGCATAATTCCCTATTCATTCTTCAGTTCTGTGTGTTAACTGTCATTTTAAATTGATGACTGTTTGCATCCTGTCTGCAGGTATTCATGGCTGCAGGTAGTGGGGAAGCTTTCTAACCACAATGCAACTTCACTCAGCAGTGCTGCACAATGAAAAGCAAAAATTATAACAATGTATCCTTTTTTACCTTTACACTGTCTGCAGGTGTCCTGTCTCTTTCCTGCATGGACCACTAGTCCAGCTTTGCACACTGCTAAGAGTAAAGCAAATGAGATAATCACAGCTAAACCTGACATTCCTTGTTTTTCTCCATTACCCTTGTTTGTGCTAAACCACTCACCAGACAAACACAGGAATTAAAAAAATAAAAGAAGAAGAAAAAAAACACAAGAAAGGGAAAATTAGCTGAAATTAAGAAAAGTAATCTATTAAATAAACAACACTACAAAATTTATGTCGATACACAATAAATATTTTTACACAGGTCTAGGTTTGAACATTCACTCTAAAGGACCTTCAAAATACAATAAGGGTGTCTTATCCCTCTTTGCCACACAATCAGCTTTTCAGTGGAGAACTAGAATCAGTGTGTATACAACTAACTGCAACATAATTCACAGTACTAAACAAACAAATGACAGTTGTTTTTATGTGTATTAACTGAAGAAGTAGAGCATTGAGTGTTCACACAGTCATTTCTGACTATTGCTTGCATAAATGCAGCTTCTGTATTATCTCTCTGTGTTTGCTGCCCATTCCTGGCTTATCTGACAAGTAATCTGGCACATGCAGTCTGTAAGGCATTCTGTATTACTGTCCATAAAATTTGTAAGGACATTAAATGGCAATAATATACAGTTGTCAAGAAATGAAGGGGAGGCTGGATGTTACTGAACAGAAATTGTAAAATGATTGCTGCTTACTTACATGTAAAACCTTGATACAATTGCTTCTACACTTTGAAATTGTAACCTGGCTGACACCCACTGGAGGTAAGAGAGTCTGAATTGTTGTTATCTGTTCCTTTTCCATACTGGTAATCATTCATAGTTGCAATCCATTAGCAACAAGCACTGAGGGAGTGCCTGTACTATGTTTACATCTGATACACAGAGCCAAGGATTTAGGATTCAGCAATTCTAATGAGTTAACACCTCATTTGAATAGTGACTGTGCTCACAATCCTGAATCTATACCATAAAAAGGGAACCATGTAGCTAGGGAACCTTAAGGTGAGGAGACTTGTTTATGTGGATAACACAGAAAAATATAACACTTTTGGGTTTATCTGCACAGAAAACTACTGATCTTGATAAGGTATGCTTGAATTTTACAGCTATATACTAAATATGCTGAAATGTCAGTAACAAAAATGTATTATTATATATGTATGTATGTATATATATGTGTCTACTATGAAACATTTAAAACCCATAACATCTAATTTCATAACACTGAGACCAGAACATCTAAAACCCAAAACATCAAAGACCCATAACATCAAATTTCATAATATCTAACACTACAAATCAGAAGAAAATAACATCCCCTCCACATGTAACGACAGCAAACTATCAAACACACGTTTTACTATGTTTCTGCTGGGGGCAAGCTCCCCTGCGCCCCTCATGTGGGGGGCTCTGGCCGCCAACCCCCCCCCCCGTAAATTAAATATACCAACTCCAAGATCGCACTACAGTGGGAAAAAGTTAATTTCCTAACCTCACATTTTTTGCATCAGTGTTTTTAATAATCTTCTGAGGGTTGTGAAGTCTGAAACTGAAATCTGTTTCATTATTTTCTAACTTCTCACTTTCATGATTTTTGCATCATGAAAGTATCAGGCCAAACTGAGGATGTTCAGTGGCCATCAATACCTTTGAGATGCATGAATTTGTGAATTTTTGATTCCTAATGCCTACTACTTTTTAGAGGACACATGTATTCTCATACATCTCTGCTGTGACATGTTAAAATCATTGCGGTACAAATCATCCACCTCTTACTTGCTTACATTACTAAGTAACACCATGATAGGTTATGCCATTTATTTCTGTTATTACACAATACACTCCAGGCTCAACACTTTCCTTGTAAATCCATCAGTTGCAAAAGTTTTAGTTCAGGGCTGACTCTGATGCTAGGAGTACACAGCCATTACATGGGTAGGTAAAAGTTGTGAATGGTGCCTGGCATCAATGTTACTATATTTATGTGTGTAGGATGAAGGTTTTAGCCCCTTAGGTGGTGAGTGAGTTCAGTATGTACTTCCTCTTAGCCAATGTAAGGACATACTAAGTACAAATACATCTGCTTACACTCACAGCAGCTGCTGGCTCCTCCACTGACTGCTCATCTGCATGTGGCTGTGGTGACCTAGCCAGTGGTGGTGGGATGTGTACCCCCACCCCTTGCTGATCCTTCTGAAGCTTTCTCAGGATGATGTTGTGAAGTATGGCACAGACAGTGAAGATTGCAGAACATGTACATGGATTGTACTGTAGGGCTCCCACTGATGTATCTAGGCACTTGAACCATGATTTCAGCAGCCCAATCACATGCTCTATTATATTTTTGTTGTGAGTGTGTGCCCCATTATGGCATTCTTTAGTGGGTGTGTGTGCATTTCTGATGGGTGTCATCAGCCATGATTACAGTGCATAGCGTGCATCCTCCAATAAATGACCTTATGGGATATCACCCTTACTGGACATCTGATACAGTTGGGAGGTGTGCCAGATATATGAGTCATAGTAACTGCCTGGGTTGCCAGCACAAACATTCAAGACAACTCCCTTACCATTACACATGATTTGGCAGTTAACATAGTGGAAGCCCTTTCTATTTAGATAGAGCCTTCTCTGTTCCCTGGGTGATGCCTTAATTTCTATATGTGTACAATCTATGGCACCCGATAGTTCAGGATAGTGTGCTACAGGGTAGAACTCATGCATATTTGTGTCTCTGTCCTCAACAGGGAAAATATATGTGTTCACTGGCATGTTGGAGCATAGCAATCAGGAATTCTTGAAGGATCCTGCATGCTGATGCCTTTCACACCCCCATCATGTCCTCTGTTCATCTCTGAAAGGTTCCTGTAACTAAAATTCTATGTGCTACACATACCATTGTCTTCATTGGTATGGATTTGCCCTTGGTTTTAGTTGAGGATGACAGATGTTACAGCGTTCCTGTAGTGTGTCTCTGTTTACCCTGTAGCATTCTACAATTTCCTTCTCATGCAGATTGTGATAAGTTAAACAGGGTCTCGAAATTCTTCTCCTTCTTGGCCATGATCTATTAGCAGCAGCAGTAGCATAGACTTCAATCTGTTGCACATACTCATGAATTAAAGCAACAGCAGCCCCTAACATTCTTTCTGTGTAGACTCATTTCCCTGGCTGAATTCCAGTAGGTTTTGGAATTCACAGGGAAAGCCATCAGTGAGTCTATATGGTTGCTTTATAGCATGCTGAGAAGCTTCTCCATTTTGGATTGGTTGATTAGCATACAATTCATCTACTTATGCTGTAATTAGCAGGCCACAGTGTTTACAATGGTTGCGCGCTCTACACACTGTATGGAGCAGCTTACTGAATTTGAAACAGTGTGCTACCATGTATGCATCATGGCACGACACACACACACAGAGTTAGTGGACTGTGAAGAGTTTATTGAATCTGCCCTCCAGACTCATGAATGCATTTTAAATATGCTCTTAAATACGATCTTATATAGCTAACAAAGTTGGAATAACAAGTTTTGTGATAGCGGGAATTTCTGGACGATGTGAAGTTTGAAATTCAAATGCTTGTCATTATTTAGTGACTGCTCTTTTCAACTATTTGCCAAAAAATGCAAATTGTATAAGGAAAAGACAAACAGATATCAGGCAAAATCAGAGGCATTGTGCAAAATGAGGGGCAGTTGAGAGCTATGGTTTAGAGCAGTAGCTAGGTTAACTGGCATCTCCTCAAAAAAAAAAATATTTCTAGTCATTCCCTATACTTATAATGGAGGGTTAAGAGGTATGCATCGGACATCTTACTATACATCCCAATTGTGCATACACAATAAAAACAAGAGGTGAATGGAATGGAAGCAAAGAGCAGAGACAACAACAGAAGCACTGGAAGTAAAGTGTAACCTACCAAGATTGGAGTTTGTGGAATGGGCAGACAGTGTCACTGAGAAAGAAGAAATATAAACAGTCTGGCAAAGGCAAATTCTTGTGATCACAGCTGAAAGTGGCTGAACTAGTCTTGTGCTGCTCTTGCTAAGTAACTTAGTTCAGAGTACCAAGCTTCTGGGCTAAATTAAATAATAAAAAGTGACCATGACATGACCTTCCTCAAGCATATATTACAAGAGTCCTTCTTGTCATTCCAAGATATCAGTATTATTATTATTATTTATTTATTTCTTTGCTCTTGCTATCCCCACCTAACTATTATGCATAAAATAAATAAGATGAGTATAGAATAAGTGAATTAGCCCTCTCCCCAACTGATTAAAGCACTTACTTAAGCAAATGAGATGGGGGAAGGAATTTTATCACCTGTGTCAGCAGCATATTACCAGTTTCAAGCCTCCAAAATGTGTTAACATTAATTTTAGCAATTAATCCAACAAAGGACAATATTTCAATATGTTTAAAAAAGCTAGTTTATAAATTAATGACAGAGCTGATTTTATCAAGCGTTTTGTTACCCCCTCACTGTCAGCAAGTACACTATAGTATGAGTTGCATATACTTGCCTACGTTCTTGTTCATATCTTAATACGTGTATTCTGCACTGCTACTATTTATATGATATTGCAATGATGTTTTAATCATTACGCAGATCTGCAAAAGTGTGGCATTGATCATTGCAGCTGACGTAAATGTAAACTTAATAAATGACCTGTAGTTCAGGAAGTCTTGCTTCCCCTCCACTCCTCCTGCTTAGAGGTGTGTGGTGTCTGTAAATGTATTATCTACTAGAAGTTCTGAAAAGTTAAGAGAGTCCCCAATATGTTATCAATACCATTCTGCAAACTTTACAGAAATGTGATGTATATGGCCCTTGTTGGTGCAATTCATAAGTAGTTAGTAAAGTACATTCATTTTTTAATAACTTTAAGTTTTCAGTTCAAGTAGTATATTGCATAGCATTGACAGAAACTGAATGGCAGAGATTATATAATATATATATATATATATATATATATATATATATATATATATATATATATATATATATATATATATATATATATATATATATATATAGTTTGACAATGAATAAGTACATATATATTGTTCAAACTAATTCAGCAAAAGTAATGCATAATCTCATTTAGGTACAAATCTTTTATCTGATATCAAAGAAGAATTTGATCACTTTAGCTCTGAATCCTTAAAACTGTAACATATGTGAAATTGTGTTTATCCTGTAGTACAATATATCTGAAAAATAGCTCATACAAGCAACTATATAAGGGAGTGTTTCAGTCATTTACCTGTTACGATATAGCTCATCTAAAGTCATTAAAACGAAAAAAAAAAAGAAGAGATGAAGAAATGAAAGGAGCGGAGATCTGCAACTTCTCTAAAAGGGAGGAGGAGGTCTAATGGCAAACTTGTGAGGAGATCCTGCATAGAGCTTAGCAAAGGTAGTTAGAATTTGAGTCTGAAATTTATCGCCACTTCTCATTTTGAAATTACATCAGGTTGATCCACAGTACTTAGCATATTGTTATGGAGAAATTCATCATAGCCTTTAACATGGACCATCTTCCAGAAAATTATGCTATTTTATTTTTATGCTTGGTCACCCTAAATTCTGCTTTATAATTTGGTTGTAATAGATGAGGGGTTTATGATTGCTGCCAATGGAAATGGAACACATTACTGAATTAATTCAAATATAGCATTAAACATTTTGTTATACATATCAAGCTTTTATGCCACTCTCCACTGAACACTATATAAATGAAGGCAGTTAATGACTTGAACTCATAATCTGGGTATGAAATAAGAATAAATGTCTGATGTACTGTGTAAGCTGGCCATGCACTGTTCAGAACAGCCTACAGGTAAAACTGTATACACAAAGTATTATCTATATAATCTCACACTGTCACAGACGGAGTCCTGTGCCTCATGAATGTGGAGTAAATGATGCTGCTTCATATGTGCACCCACATATCACGAGCAAGTCTGCCAGAAAGGTTGCCATGCTGCTGCTGCTGCCATCAGCTAGTCACCAGCACTATCATCACTGGTGAGGTAAAAGATAAAGGGAGCTGCACTGATCATGTTCTGCAGAGTGGAGCAGGCCATAACAATTTTGCATGCACTAGCAAGCTTGTACTGAAGGCTCTCCCCAACTCTTCCAGGAAATAGAAAAGACAGTGAGCAAGCCAAACACTTGCTCAATGACGACTGAATCTGAGACAGGGTGGTGTTATAACATTCCTCAACAGCTTTGTGTAGGTTATATAGTAGTGTTCAAGAGTGTGGCCTGCATCACCTGGAAAACAAAACTGGGAGGGGACACACAACATAAAGGATGCATTAATCAATACTACTGAAACCATAATATAGACAGAGAAACAACTGCAGTTAACAACATTGTAATAATTTGCATTTACCAACAAGCTGGTCATGACAAATTCTGCCATGCAGAAAGTGGCGGTATTGAGAACTTGTGTGCCAAATGTAAGAATCATGGCCTCTGCCAGGATACTGATTAATTCATGGTACATCTTTTTCATGCATCACACACTATAAGGTGGTTGATGTAATGTTAGCCCTTCTTGTTGCAGTACCTCTCCCCCTTTGGCCCAGATGGGATCCTAATAGTAACATGTATGCAATATATTGCACCAATGCCTCATGAAATGTGTGCCATTTTGTATAAGACATGAATGGTACTGGCATAAACCTATGCTGACACCAGTATATGGAGAAACTGATGCAATATCCTTAAGGCAGTAGCATGTGAGATATACAATGTTTCTTCAGTCTGTCAATGAAAGGTCTTCATGGCAAGTGTAATGAGGGTTGCACATATCTTGGTATCAACAGATATTGCAAGGTTATGCATACCACCAGCTTTGGTTCATGGGTCATACAAGTTCATCAAAGCCATAATTATGTCCTTGTCAACTTTAAATTTATCCAGTAACTTCTCTTTAGCAAAATTCAAGTGAGCTATTTTCTGTTCATACCTTCCTGCTTCACTTCTTGGCTGTTAAGTGCTGCTTAGTGCACCCGGTTTTGGCATGGCAGAGACAAGTGCCCCAGAGTGGGAAACACTAAAGTTTTCAGCAAAGCCAGACATCTTCACTGATAGCAAAGTAAATGAAAAAGGCACAGATTCACCTTTTATAACAGAACTGTACACAGTGCACTTGTGCATCACAAAGTGACTATAAATTACAAAGGGCAGGAAGAGAGATTCATTTGCATAAGTAAATCACATTTAATTTCTATCTCTTTCATTTCTCTGCTGTAAAAACCATGTTTGCATGGGTTTGCATGTCCAGGCAGTGCTGGTTAGCTAGGGCTAAATTTATCCAGGCTGCACCAAGTCTCCTCTTCAGTTTTTCCCTTGAAAGTAGTCTATCTCTCAACCTAAGCAATTAAAAAGCATCCTACAGTCCAGCACTTGCTCAGACTCAATAGCAAACACTAATATACACCGACACTTGATTGCCCAGCAGGGCAAGGCTCATTATTCACGCCTCACCAACCAAGAGACTAAGCAGTTCACCCTACTATTCAGGCATGACCAAAAGGCAATGTCAGGTACACTCTCCAGTCCAGCTGGTGAACCTGGGTATCCTAAGGCAATGTTACAACTGCCTCATGTACACAGGCAACTCTCTCCTCCTACCACAAAACATTAACATATGCGAGAGATGCAATTATATACCTAAATTGGAGGCTAAGCTCTCTCCACCCAAGACTGGAACAGCCAGTCATGAGGAG
Organism: Protopterus annectens; assembly: GCF_019279795.1. NCBI lineage: Eukaryota > Metazoa > Chordata > Ceratodontiformes > Protopteridae > Protopterus > Protopterus annectens. Next base: position 1,100,054,484 of record NC_056727.1, on the reverse strand, counting down.
AAGGTTAACACTTGCATCACACCTCCAGCCTCACATAGACATACTAAACCAGTACTGGCAAAAAATACACATAAATACACAAAATCATACTCGGAGGCTCTAAATAAAAACCTGCAAAAGCATCACAGACCTCCAAAGCAGACAACCAAAAAACCTGCACCTCCCGTCACAAACCAGACAACACATAAAACACAAAATCAGTGTGCCACACAATCACAGCCCTTAAGGCGAAATAATGTACCTAACACACTAGTAATAGGTGTCTCTATAGTCAGGCACACTGACGTCCCACTCACTAGGCTGGACAAGGAGAAGGTGACTGTTAGGTGCCTGTCGGGAGCCAGAATCCACCACATAACACAAGCACTCAGGTCACTCCAGAACAAGTACAAATATGACTCTGTCATTGTTCATGTTGGTGTGAATGACCTGAGACGTACCTCCCTGGACTACATGAAAAGAGACATGGATGAGCTCTCTGATCATGTAGCCCAGGCGGTTATGACCCTGACCCTGAGTAGCATCCTGTCCTCACCAAGAATGATACTGCAGTATAAAGAAAAAAATGATCAATTTCAACAATTTGGCTAAGCTTCTGGTGTCATTCAAAGGGGAACCAATGTCTGTCAGCCTAGGACGACATGCTCGACAAGCCTTGTTGCTTCGCAAGAGATGGCTTACACCTGTCACCCCTAGGCTTTCGAATACTGGCCAAGGCTCTTGCTGCCCCCATAATGCCTTTTTTAGGCAAGGCTCAAAAGTCAAGCCCACCTCTGTAAACAGCACAAATAAAAAAATGAGGGTTATGCTACTCAATGCCAGGAGTTTAAATCTACAAATGCATGCGATCAAAGTGCTCCTCAGTATGGAGAACGTCAACATCTGTGCAGTAACTGAAACCTGGTTCAAGGCTCCACAGAGCACCCCAGCACTACCAGGCTACAACTCATACCACACATTTCGGCCACAGAACATGGACTGAAACACACAAGGAGGGGGTGTATCCATATTCATCAAGGATACGTACACCTCCAGGTTAGTGGTGGTGCAGCATGATACCTCCGAGATTGTCCATGTGCAACTAACATCAGGCAAATCTGCAATGCAAATTGTGGCCTGATACAGATCACCCTCCATGACACAGGACCACCACTCCACCTTTCTGGAGACACTGGAAAACATGAAGGTCCTACCGAACACCCTGATATTGAGTGATTTTAATTACCCTACCTTTAACTGGGAAAACTACTCAAGTACAAACTCCCAGGTCCAGCGCTTCCTGGAATTTATCAACTCAAATGCCCTACATCAGCTGGTAAACTCCCCTACCAGAGATGAAAACATATTGGACCTGTTCATCACCAATATGGGCGACAGGTGTTCCACACCAGAGGTCAACCCGTCACTGGTTAGATCAGACCATAAACTAATCACTCTGGATGTCCACACCACACCACCTCCTCCAACCAAGGAAACCACAGTGAAAAACTTTTCTATAGCAAACTTCTCCTTACTTAAGACAGAGGTGGTAAGTTTCACAGCCCAAAAGCTAAAGGATAACAGTGTCCAAGATGCAGGAACATTTACAAATGCACTCTGTGAGCACCTACAAGGATGCAGGGATTGTGCCATCCCTAGCAAAACCAAGACTCACTCCCCTAAGAGAAGGAAGCCAATCTGGTGGACCTCTGCCATAAACAGGTTATACAATAGAAGGAGGAAACTAGTTCAGAAAAAAAGCAAATCCCAGGAAGGAAAGACATCCCTGATCAGTATCAGTAAGAAACTAAGGTCTCTCATAAAATCCTCCAAGGCAAACTTCGAAAGAAAAATAGCCAAGGATTCGAAATATAACCACAAAGCCTTCTTTAGCTATGTCAAGAATCTAAGTTGCAACTCGCAGATATGCTCTGAGCTAGTGCAAAATATTACAAAATATACTGAACCCACTGATACTGCCAACATCCTGGCAGATAGATTCAGTGCAAACTTTGCCCCCCTCTCACCCCCAAAAGGGCCCACAACAATACCGGAAAAGTGTAGTTTCCCGGAAATCACAGATGCACAGGTGAAAACAGCCCTTTCAAAAGCCAAAAGCACAGCGTCAATGGGGCCAGATGGTGTCCCAGGCTGCGTCTTGCATGAACTACAGAACAAACTAACCCCCACCTAAACACACTGTTCAACCTCAGCCTCTCCACAGGCTACATGCCCATAGAATGGCACACAGCAATGGTTATTCCGCTCCACAAAGGAGGGGCCACAACTGACCCTGGTAACTATTGCCCCATAAGCCTGACTAGCCTGGTCTGCAAGGCTATGGAGCACATCATCATGGAAGTCATTAACAAAGACATTGGGAACCTCCAAATACTTGACCTGACCCAGTTCGGCTTTGTTAAGGGCAGATCATGCCTACTAACCCTAGTTGACTTCTTCGAGGCAGTCACCAAGGTCATAGATGAGGGGAAGGTAGTTCACACAGCCTACCTTGACCTCGCTAAGTCTTTTGACACCATTCACCAGCCTGAGCATAAACTCCTACATCATGAGATGGGCTGCCAACTGGCTTACAAGCAGAACTCATACAGTAAGAATAGTGGGCTCCAGGTCCACCGCTAAACCAGTCACAAGTGGTATCCCACAAGGCTCAGTCCTGGGACCCCTACTGCTCGGCATATACTTTTCAGAGGTACAGGCAAACACAGGAGGACTATGGCTAACCAAGTTCACTGACGACTGCAAACTGGGAGCCATAATTGACTCTCCTGCTGACACGGACATTCTCCAAAAAGGCCTTACTGAGATGGACACCTGGTGTCAAAGTCATGGTCTCAAGCTAAATGCCAAAAAATGCATAGTCATCCCATTTGAGAAAAACAAAACACCCATGAATTACCACATAGGTGGCAGCCCCCTTAATACAGAAGAGGTAATAAGAGATCTTGGGACCTAGGTAGATAGTAATCTCTCCTTTGACAGCTATATTGCCAAAGTAATTAGGAAATCCTTCTATGTAGCCCATCTAATTACTAAAGGGTTTGCATCTAGAAATAAAGAGGTTATAGTGCTCAGACTCTACTCGTCACGCATCAGACCCATCATAGAGTACAATGCCCCATTTTGGATGTAACTCACAAGACACTTCCCACAGCTGGAAAGACCACAAAAGTACCTCACCAAGAGGATTACTGGCCTCAAACATATGTCCTATGCATCCCGACTGGAAAAACTCCAGCTGTACTCAGTCGCATATCGCTTACTCAGAGGTGATCTCTGCCTGACTTACAAAGCCATGTCCAACTCAGAATTGATGGACATGCTCACCCTAAAGAAATTCAAGTCACTGTATGCCACTCAGTCTAGTGAGCTAAACCTCATCACAACAATAAATATAATTCCTGTCACATAGACTCCCCATGCTTTGGAAAAAAAATTCCTAACTACATTAGGCAGAGCCCCTCACTAACACTCTTCAAGAGAAACCTTGAAGAGTGGATAGGTAACAGAAAATACACCCCTGGGATCACTTCATTGGCTCTTATTGACTGAGGCTCAGTTAATTAATCAATGGAGCGGCGAAAGCTGACACACTCTGGCTAGGCTTATAAATGCCCTCAGACAGATAGCCTAGTATCTACCTATGAACCTATGAACATATTTTACTACATTTATCATTTGTATTTAATTATTCCCTCATCTGCATAAGACCTTCTGAATCATTTTCTAACTGTTTCACTTAAACATGGCATGTATTATTGAATCTCACCTTGCTTGCACTTGTGCATGACCGGCACATATACCCCTGCACTTAGGCATAATAACTACAAATATGACACTCAGACTCCTGGAGAATCTTTTTTGAGACTATGAGCCAGTCTGCCATGAAATATTGAAACATAAGCAAATAAATAGTAAAAAAATATATAACATTTTTAGTGATGGATTTAGCTATAATTTTACAATGCAAAAAAGAGCACGCTGATTGGACAGACCAACCACAATTAAGTGTATAAGAATAGAAGAGTCCAGTCAATGAAGTACCATTGAGTGGCCAGACTTCCATCTACTCATATATGCTACAGAGGCACACATCCTAACTCTCCACATTTTTACAGACTGTCCAGATTTTTGCCTCATATTTCTGGTCTTTTCCTCATAAAATCTGTGTTTTTCTGACAAATCTCTGAGGAGCGGAGTCTCTAAATAATGTCATGCCTTTGAGCTTCAGACTTCATGTCCTTTAATGCAAACTGACACACATCTTGTTATTCTAGCAGCTTTCTAAATTTATAAAAGCAACATTTACAATCAGTCCCTATGTTGGGGACTTTATCTCCCATTTATTAAGGTTGTGTCCACATTTCTTGCAAGTACATGGAAAATCAGGTACGTTCTGCAAAACTAAGGAAATGCATCTGATTTTTCTTATATTTCTGCCTTGTCTCTCTCATACCTCTAAACTGTCCAGATTTTGTAGTAAAAAAAAAAGCAGCAGAGATCTTTCTTTTTCCATTGCTTGTTTATAACATCACTGATGTACTGTGGGAATGTTAAGTCCCATATGCATACATAGTACATAAACAAACAAGGAAGAATGAGGCAACAATACGAAGGAACAGTTTGGTGTCATTATATAAAGACATTATTTAAGAAAAGTAAGCAATTTCTTTCTTAAGTAAGGTCCTTGTATAATAGCAATAGCCAACTCATGGGTGTGGGTATATGAGGATTTACTCTCGGTTGAGTTTGTTTAGTCACTCGTGCTTCGACCTCATGATCAAACAATGCCAACCATGTTTAAATCCTCAATGTGCCCATACCCAGTCTTTGGTTATTGCTTAATTATACAGTGATAGCTCATTAGTATTCAAAAACATGCACAATGATTGGTTAGCTCAACCAGAGTACTCATTGTAAATCCAGCATATAAGAATACAAAAAAGTCCAGTCATTGAAGTAACCATTGAGCAGCCAGAATTGCTTCTATTCGTATATGCTACGAAGTCACATGTCTCCTCTCTTCAGAGTTTTGCAGGCTGTCCAGATTTTTGTCTCATAAAATCTGTGTTTTTCTGAAAATTACTGAGGAGTTAAGTGACTAAATAATGGCACCCATTTTAGTTTCAGACTTCATGTCCTTCAGACAAAGTACGCAAATACAAAACTTGTTATTCTAGCAGATTTCTAAGTTTATAAGAGCAACATTTACAATTTATGCCTACTTTGGGGCTTTTGTCCCCATTATTTAAGCTTTGTCTACATTTCTTGAGTTAAGACGATGAGGGAAATGTACGAAGGGCATAGCAAGAACAAGGAAAATCTGGTAAGTTCTGCAAATCTAAAAAAATATACCTGATTTTTTTTGTATTTATGCCCTGTCTCTCTGTTACTCCTAAACTGTCCGGATTTTTAAGTATAAAAAAGTAATAGAGATCCTCCTTTCTCTGCTGCTTGTTTTAAACAGCACTAATATACTGTGCAAGTGTGGAAATGTAAGTCACATATGCATGTGCAGTACCTCAACTAACTCGGAACAATGGGGAAACAATGTGCAGGAACACTACAGCACCATTATACAAAGACATTATTTAGCAAACGTAGGAAATTTCTTTCTTAAATAATGTCATTGTATAACAGCAATAACCTACTTGTGGGTGTAAGTATATGAGGATTTACCCACACCCACTCCTCAGTTTTTGCTTAAATATATCATGTCCTGCACTGTAACAATAGATACAAAGGTGAATACAGTGACATATGCAAGGTGATGACATCACCATGTTAGCCCGTCATAGGCTGCTATGTTAAAAAGTTATGTTGCAAGCATACATGACAAAGTCTATGAGAACTTTGTACTGCACATAGACGGTTATTGTAGAAGATAGTATGTGACCTTCTTGGAGAATCTGTAGAAAAGGCTCATATTCCATGGTGGCTATACAGCATGATGAAGCATCATAAATATATTTGGTGTAGCCTGATGTTAAACAACAGAACAAGCATGCAACATCTCAATCAGCAACGAACTGTACTACAATGGTACCATTATCATTACTTCAAACATTACAGGCAGGGTCATTAAAGTCTCATAACCTTTCCCTATTATCTGTCACTGAATTGCTGGGACTAACTACCCTACATGCTAACCTGCAATCTTTATATCATGCATTAATCTGTCATAGAGTCCTGCGTCTGCACAGCTCATTCTTCCATAAAGGTTTGAGCTATAGTCATGCATAGCTGGCATAGCTCCACATTTTGCTGTTCTCCAAATGCATTTTTCCAATTTTGTACAACCAAACTGAGATCCAGTTTCATAGAACTCATACAGGACTTACTCTGCACTGCACTGCACTACACAGCACTGCACTGTGACCCTTTGTACAGGCTCTTCAAATGTGCCATTTTTTATGCATTTACAGTCTACTGTATAAGTGCACATAGTTATCATTGTGTATTCCAGGCATGGTCAGTTGTGATCTGAATAATACTGGATTCATTTTGATACCTGCTAAAAATAAAACAAGGAAAGTATATCTATAATAACAAACTGAAACTGATTTGATTGGTTGATTGATTGATTGATTGATTGATTGATTGATTGATTGATTGATTGATTGATTGATTGTGTCAAGGTACTTTGCAGCACTCACGATATATTTGTGGATGGTTCAGGGAAGACTTCTAATTAATGAGGGTTTTGAAAAAATGTTGCTCTTTTTCTTGATAGATATGCAGTCACTGGGTTCTTTATGAGTGGATCACTACAGGTTAGTTGACTGGTGTGCAAGGCATATATATATGACACAATCCACACTGTCTTGAATGTAACCCATGCCATTAATGTTGTCAAACAGCTACTGTCAAACCGCTACTGTATGTATGTACAATGTATATCACCAGAACAGGTATCACACATGCATCTGGTATAACACCTTGATGGGTGTTCCACCTAGGTAAGATGTGTGACAGCTCACTGTTGCAAAGATGTTACACTTCAGTTCCACATCACTGGAAGAAGTGTGGGGAGGTACATGAAGCAGGGTGCATTGCACCAACTTATTGGTGTGATGAAGGCTGTGAACTATGAAGATATTCTGGCCTTTGATGTGGATGGCCTGCACATACTCAGCAGTTGTGTTACATACAAGGGAGTACTTACCACTGTGGCCACATGTTGGTGGCTGCTCCACATACCATCTAACTAGGACACAGGTCACATACCAATCGGTCTGTTTATAGAGTACGATGTCTACATTATCCTTGGTTTGTGCATTTGTTTTCATAATGTTACAAATCCCGCCCCCCCCCATGTTTTTGTTTCATTTCATGTGTTGTCATGGTGGTGGTAGCAATCTATGGTGTGTCTTAATACTGTCTGTACTGTCACAGTTTGAGTCAATGATTACTCACAATCTTTAGTCATTCAGACAGCTGTTTGGATACAGGATGTACATGTCATTCTTGACATCTATGACTTAACTAATGGACAGGAAAGGGTCTAGCAAACAGCCCTGATGTACAGACCTGATCACCAGACTGGAGGTATACATCACTTCACACATTTCAAAATATTTAGATGGCATGTATGTGATCCAGTGGTCTACCTACTTGGCGATATAGTTGTTTATGATGATATCTCACAACATTGAGTGAATACCTCACTGTGGATTTTTGTCAAATGCCTTGGCATGGTCAAGTTCTACAGGATAATAATGTTCTCATCATGCATGCCTTCAATAACCTCTGCAGAATATCTAACAGATGGAAAAGACATGGATTTAACATTAACAAATCACCCATGTCTGTTGCACATAGCCAGGCTATTACTAGCGTTCATATAGAAAAGGTTCATGATTTCTCACCAAGAAAATACAGGTCCTACAAATCATGCCATGACACACGTGGATAGCCTGAAATCCCTGTCACTGTAATCTGTATTGTATAGGATAAGGTGACGTGTGCCTGACCTACAGGCCAGTCTCTGACCCTACTGGGATGGGAATACTACACATCTTCAAAATAGCTATAGCTGATGACATCAGCAGTGTTAGGTGTGGAGAAAATTCTAATAGCAGTATCCCACATGCTGGTGTAAAATTATTTCTCTAATGGTAAGGAAGGGCACTAACACACACACACACACACACCAGTTGACTGCACTGAGAACAGAACTCCTACCTAAGTACATCAATAAGAGACCCTCTGTATTGAAGGCAATCACCACAGCTCAAGTCTGACTTGGTGAGTGTAAGACAACAGTTTAAAGCTGATGACATCAGCAGTGTCTAGTGAGGAGAAATTCTAATAGGAGTATCCCACATGCTGGTGTACAATGCTCTCTTTAATGGCAAGAAAGTGCACAGTCACATACACGCCAGTTGACTGCAGTGTTATTAGAACTCCTATCTAATTGCAGACACAGATTAGAGAACATGGTACTTTACACAAGTGCCACAGCACAAGTCTGACTTTTACAGTGCTGCAGGACAACTCATAGTGGATGACATCATCAGTGGATGTTGGAATTAAGATGTTGGAGACCAGCATGAAATGGATGTGCAGGTATGTGCAATGTCAATATTATGTCAATCCATGTGATTGAAATATTAACTGCAGAATACACACTTATGCTCCTCTGACTAGATAAATACACACACATACACACACCACACACACGCACATAAACACAATAAACAAGCACACACACACACACACACACACACACACACACACACACACACACACGCACACACACACACACACACACACATGCACATGCACATATGCACACACATGCACATACACACACACACACACACACACACACACACGCACACACACACACACACACACACACATGCACATGCACATATGCACACACATGCACATACACACACACACACACACACACACACACACACACACACACACACACACACACACACACACGTACACACACACACACACACACACACACACACACACACACACACACAACTCCCAGTTGACTGCATGAGAACAGAACTCCTACTATCTATGTACAGAGATGGGACAACAGAGTATTTTATGCGGCTCCATGGTGTATGACTGACTTTTGCAAGGCTGCAGGACAGCTTATAGTGGATGGGATCAGCAGAGGATTTTGGAAGGCCAGCATGAAATGGATGTGTAGGCATGTGCAACTGTCAAAATATTGTCAATCCATGGCACTGGAGTGTTAACTGCAGGATTATGCTCTTCTGATTAGATAGACATACACACACACACACACACACACACACACACACACACACACACACACACACACACACACACACACACACACACACATCTCCCAGTTGACTGCAGTGAGAACAGAACTCCTACTATCTATGTACAGAGGTGGAACAACAGAGTGCTTTATGCAGGCTCCATGGTGTAAGTCTGACGTTTGCAAGCCTGCAGGACACCTTATAGTGGATGACATTAGTGGAGGATTTTGGAAAGCCAGCATGAAATGGATGTGTAGGCATGTGCAACTGTCAAAATATTTTCAATCCATGGCACTGGAGTGTTAACTGCAGAATTATGTTCTTCTGATTAGATACACAGACACATACCTCTCAGGTGACTGCAGTGAGAAAGCACCCCTACCTATCTAAGTACACAGACTGGAAAACACAGTACTTATTCAAGTGTCACAGCACAAGTCTGACTTTTACAAAGGTGCAGGACAACTCATGGTGGATGACATCAGCAGTGGATGCTGGAGAGAAGATGTTGGGAGGCCTGCATGAAATGGATGCATAAGCATGTTGAATTGTCAAGATATTTCAATTTTTGCATGTTGCCAGATTTGTGAGGGTGCAATGTGTATTATGTGGTGGCTGTGTTCCAATGTGCAGGCATACTATAAGAGACAGCATTACAAACTATATCCAAACAGATGTCCACATTACTACAAGTGTATTATCATTCTAAAGATGTGCATGGTATATTGCACAACATTTCTTATTAATTTATGTAGTGTAGTTGACATATTTGTGAATGAGAACTAAGATATCAGGGTTGTGATGCATGGATGGACGTAGGACATGACTGCAATGTAAATATGTGACATATTCTTAGATAGGGCCTTAATTTTTTATGTTTCCACATGTAGCTTCATGACATGAAGATTAAATGGAGAGTAAAAAAAAGTAATCCATGCTATTATTTTATTTGCATAGAACAATGGTGAACAGTGGGTTTATGTGACGGCTGGCAAAGTGAGATCCACATTTCTACTGCTTTCCCTGTTTGAGAGAAGTTAAGCAGTACACAAACATGAGACTCATTGCTAAAATTATGATAGTTAGTATTAAGTGTACAAAATCCACCTGCTGCTTAAATGACTCTGTGGCTGTAGGTATAAATGCATTGACAGATTCCTTTTTCAGCCCAGATGATAGAAGGTTCAAATCCAGGTGTATGTAATACCTTTAAATAAGTAATGATAATGTGATAACATTTTACTTTATTCTAACTTTACCGTATGTTACTGTGTATTGACAGTGCAGCATGTTTAAGCTGTGTTGTGTGGACATAACTGCACACAGAAGAGATGCTCATTATCATTTGGCATAGGTGCATAATGCCAAACTCCATGCAAACATACAGGCCAAAAAGTGAAGGGCACCATTGGTTTGTTTGGTACTTATTTGTGCTGTGCGTGATTCTATTTTTTGACCAGATTATAGGTGTTAAAATTGAGTAGAAAGGAAGGTGGTGAAATGGGGGCAAGCCAGGGGCAGAATAAAAGACAAGCAATATAAGAATGTGCAGGAGGGAGGTAGGAAACAACCATAGCTATCCATTTCTTCAATACTGCAAAATGACAATACGTACAGAAAATTATCTGAATTGGGACTGTCACCTCCACAAAGAGTGGGTGACAACAACACAGTCATGATGTACAGCTAACTGGACCAAATTAAGTGTGCCATGAAGACAAGTGTGTGAAATGGAGAGCTATGTATGGTGCAATATTTTTTGTGGGACAGGTACCCTTTTTCTACTTCAGAAAGATTGGAATGCTGGATAAGGGATGTTGGTATTTCAGGGTCAGGTAAGTTGGATAGGTGATGAAGCAAATAGACACAAACAAGACAAGACACATGGATGGTGATGGACACAAAAGGTTGGGGGAACAATGTGATTGGGATGAGGGAGGGGACAATGCAAGCTAATGCTCATCAAACATGGGGATAGTAAGAATCGAGTCCTCAACCCCAGGACTGTCATCAATGTCCCCTTACTCTGCTGGCTGCTGGAGTGCTTGATGTCTTATCCTCTTATAGATCATGAGGGAGAGCAGTCTCTTGAGCCAGCACAGGTATAGACCAATGGTGTACTGCATTACCCTATGCACTAACCTATCTCCTGTTGGGTGATGAAATCCCCACCTCTGCCAGTACTCCCATAGGGTACCACAGCACCTACTGCCAGAGTAGTGCTACTTGAGGGTGCAGGGGCAGCAGAGAGAGTACTGCCAGGTTGGGTCACATATGTGCTGGGTGTTGGTGCTTGAGCCAATAGAGGGGGGTCAGGTTGACCCACTGGGTTTGGTCTACGTTGCTGCATTGTGAAGCATTTACTGATTTGTTACAGATGGATGGCATGGAAATATTTTGATGGCATATAATAAAAAAAATAGATAAGGGCCATGGTGAGAGAAAAGAAGAGATAAAATTAGAACCATCATATTTATCTGAAGTATTATATTTAAGTATATGTCATAATAACTACAAACTATAATTACAGATTACTTAAAGTATTTATTTATTTATTTATTTATTTTATTTATTTAACATTTGTTTCCAGGGAAAGTCCGACTGGACACATGTCCTTTTTCAGCAGAGGCTTGGGGAGAAAAGCTCCATGAGTAACAGTAAATTTTCATGCACACATTACAATAATCAATAAAGTAAAAAGTAAACAAAATGTAGTATACATAAGAACATATAAATTTGTTACTTCTTGACAATAAAACCAGGGTTTTGAACATAGCTAGAACTATTTATAGATGTGACTTATGTCAAGATATAAGGTTAAGACTGGTTAGTAGGAATAAAAGGATTAAATACAGAGGAGAAGTTGGATATGTTTTGGGTATACTGTGATGTATCAGAGCACTCATGAGGGGTTAGTACAGGAACATAGCCACTTATTTTTTAGATAATCTTTAAGTGATGGCTAAAAGTTGTTAGTGGATGAGATTGAGAAAATGGAGTTAGGAAGAGTGCAGGTAGTGCAGTACAAGTAATCCTTGTAATGTACATATTGCAGTACAAATAATCCTTGTAATGTACATATTGCAGTACAAGTAATCATTGTAATGTACATATATTGCACATGTGTTTGGTTCAATTATACAGATTACAGTTAACAGCAGGGCCTTTATGCCACTTGTGTATAGTTTACTTTATGTAATGCTATTAAGTAAATGCATTATTGTATAGTTGTTCCTCATGGTATTTGAACCCACATCCTCTGAGTATAGTCTTACACTTGACTCCTAAAGTTGTTTGTGGTATAGACTTATGCATGCATACTTGCCTTTACAGTTAGGATATGTGTGCTCACTTTACCGCTACTGTACAAAAACATAAAACTCTGTCATTAACTATTAAAGCTACAATAATACTCCACTTGTGCTGCATAAATACCACTTACTTCCCTCAGTCTCTCCAAATCATCAGCATGAGCCTGCCTATTCAATTCAATTTCAGGATTAGCAGTGAAAAGAAAAGAAAACAAAAGAAGAGCATTATGCATACCAGTCTTGCCTACATTTGGCTTTCTATGTATTATAAATTATCTTTATTAGCATACTTACACAACTGTCGGATGCCACTAGTCAAAAAATCATCCAACCACTGGCTGGGTGTATCCCTCTTGTGCCTTTTAGGTCATTAAAATGGTGCCTACACTATTCTCCAGTGTGTGGGATTCCATTTAGGTTCATATGTTCATAGGTTCATACTAGGCTATCTGCCCGAGGGCATTTACAAGCCTAGCCCATAGTTTTGTGGCTTACGCCACCCCTTTAGTATGGGGAACTATACCCATTATTTTGCTGTGCCTCTGTCGAGCAGTGACACTGAGGTAATCCCTGGGGTATATCTGCACTGCATACAGCCTTGGACAGACTATCCAAGCCTCAGACTTTTACTGGGATCCAGAATATTCCCCCCATTGGCTGTGGTGCTTTACCAGGTCTGAAATAAATATTCTGGACTCCTGAACACCTCACCTCTTCTCCCAAAACTGGGCATCTTCAGATCTAACACCAAGCATTTCTAATCCCAAAAGAAGAGCAATGGCAAATGATTTCTAATCAATTCCTGTTATCACTTTTACTGGTAGTGCGCAAACCAGAGAAATGATGCCAACCACATTTGTGTACAGTGCCAAGCAGGGAAGAAAGCAATTTTTGAAATTGGAATGTTGATCTGACACTAGGCATTAGCTTGAGGGTGTCTGCTGATGTAACTGTTAGGTGATTTAACTTTAAAGACATGCACTGGGGGTATAAATGTCATGACATGACACCTTTTTGTTTTGGGTTTATACACTGATAAAATTGATTCTTACAGTGTGGGATTCAAATCTACGCATAAGGGGCAAAACATTTTCTTCCACAGTGGTAATTTTCCATCTTTGCCACAGAAGAAGTCCTTCTCAAGCATAGTCATGAATCATTCATAAATAGAGATGACAGTTTGAGGTGTTACTATGTATGTGTTTGACCTGCCAAGGTACTTCTATATACATTTGTGTATGTGACTTATTTAAGTGTGAAGGCCATACAAGTTCAGATTGCAGAATTGCACTTACAGAAACATAGTAGAGAATATACTCTCAGCCATACATCTGAACCTTCAGGGTGTCTTATCCCTCATATGTACAATTCATATCAGCTCCACAATTTATAATTATATATAAAGTGTTATAAGTGACATTAATGTAATATGAAATGGAACAACAGTAAAAATTACTAGAGTTTCCTGTAATATAACCAAAGACCATGTGTGTGACAGCCCTACACTTACACCTGTTGCCACAGTAATATTGAAATATTACTTGTATATTTTCATGTTCAGTACTAGAAAACTGCACTGGCACCACAGTAAAAATATGTTCACTTCCTGTATTAGAACCAAGGACCATCTGTATTACAGCCATGCACTTATACCTACTGTCACAGAAATGTTTATATCGCAGTTGCATAATTCCCTATTCATTCTTCAGTTCTGTGTGTTAACTGTTGTTTTAAATTGATGACTGTTTGTGTCCTGTCTGCATGTGTTCGATGGCTGCAGGTGGTGGAGAAGCTTGCTAACCATCATGCAACTTCACTTAGCAGTGCTGCACGATGGAAAGAAACAAATGTAACAATGTATCCTTTCTGACCTTTATACTGTCTGCAGGTGTCGTATCTCTTTCCTGTGTGGGCACTAGTCCAGCTTTGTGCACTGCTAAGTGTAAAGCAAATGAGAT
>NC_056727.1:1100029958-1100034958 GCF_019279795.1 Protopterus annectens | reverse complement strand
AGTAGGAGAGAAGCCATATTTCAAAATCGGCTGAAATCTAGTATGCCTGTTTGCAGACATTTCATCTGCAATAGAATTGAGTAATTGTTTAGGGTAATGTTTCTGCGAGAACAGGTCCATCAAAGTTTTACATTCTTGTTTGTAGGTGACATCCTCGCTGACCCGCCTAGAAAGGCATATAAATTGTCCGCGTATGACATTCCGTTTAATGTACAATGGATGTTGACTATTGAAATCCAAGAAATTGTTGTGGTAGGTATTCTTTCTGTAGATCTTAGACACTAGGCATTGATTCTGGTGGTCTAAAGTAATGGAGGTATCTAAGAAGGAAACTGTATTTCCAATGCCTGATTGTGAAAAACTTAAAAAAGGCATGCTCGCTGAATAGTAGAAGTAAAGGAGTAATATATATATATATATATATATATATATATATATATATATATATATGTGTGTGTGTGTGTGTGTGTGTGTGTGTGTGTGTGTGTGTGTTTATATGTATGCATATTTATTGTATAGAGTTTTTTATATGGGGTCATATATATTTATATGCATGTAAAGTTCTTTTAAGTTGATATAGTTTTAATATAATTACTTTTTGAAGAATTTTTAGTGATTGGTTGAAGCAATCATGTGTTTTTTATAAATTGGGTGGCTGCTTACTAATTAGTTGTACATGTACTGATGAAGAGCTGATCCTGTAAGCTTTGTATGTTTTAAGAATTTTGAATGAAATAGTTGGCAGTTCAGAAAGCATTTTGGATTTTCTATCATTAACATCTGTGACTGCTTACAACGTGCTGCTGATTGAATGAATGACACATTGGAATGGGCAGTGTCTGTGTTGAAATGTCTGTTGTGAGGGGAAAGCATCCATGTGGATGTAGGTGAGCATCATCATCTGATGTTAGTTAAGATGGTTGTGCCTGATCACACTTCTATAGTGGCACTACTTCCACTGCTCCATCAGTGGTTGATGTGTCCACACCCAGATGTAGCAGGCCATGGGGTCATGGTCCTGGGCATACTCCTGAGGGGAGCTCATCCAGCAGACATCAGTCATGTTCAGGTAGTAGAAGTGCATCTGACCATGTGTGGACATGCCAGTAGAACTCCTGGCAGAGACAGTTCTCATGTTCAAGTTTTTCAAAGATGAACTGCATCCTCTACAGTGCACTGCTCACACCTATCTGACATACCAAGACATAAAGCTAGAACAAAGCTTGTCTGAGCTGCTGCACACACACACACTGATTTCACCTGGAGGGACCATATAGACACACACAAAACAGTTATATGGTTCAGCTGTGAAGTTTAAAGCCATTTGTTACTTTATCTGAATATCTGCCTGCTTCTCTGTCTTACTAACATGCACTTACAACCTTCTGTGTCAGCCTAGGCTTCCTGCCCCCCACCACCACCCAGTGCAAGTGATAACTGTGCCATATCCCTATTTTTTAACTTTTGTATTCAGGGATACATAACATTTGTATCTGATGCTCAGGGTGCATAGCTGATTAGTGTTGTTCTGCTAATTGTACTTTTGACATATTTTGAAGTTAGACTGTTGATAGAATCAAAACTTTTTTTGCATTAGTATTTTTAATAATCTTCTGAGAGTTTTGAAGTCTAAAACTGAAATGTATTTCATTACTTTCTAACTTCTGTCTTTCATGATTTTCTAATACAAAAGTATGAGGCCAAACTGAGGATGTTTGGTGACTATCAGTACTTTTGGCAGGCATGAATTTGTAAATCTTTGATACCTGAGGCTTGCTACTTTTTAGAGGACACATGTATTCTCATACATCTCTGCTGTCATATGTTAAAATCATTGCTGAACAAATGACCTACCTTTTACTTGATTACATTACTAAGTAACACCATGATAGGTTATGCCATTATTTCTATTATTACACAATACACTCCAGGCTCAATACATTCCTTGTAAATCCAGCAGTTGCAAACGTTTTAGTTCAGGGCTGACTCTGTCTGATGCTAGGAGTACACAGCCATTAAATGGGTAGGTAAAAGTTGAGAATGGTGCCTGGCATCAATGTTACTATATATATATATATATATATATATATATATATATATATATATATATATATATGTGTGTGTGTGTGTGTGTGTGTGTGTGTGTGTGTGTGTGTGTGTGTGTGCAGGATGAATGTTTTAGCTCCATAGGTGGTGAGTGAGTGCAGTATGCATTGCCTCATAACGAATGTGAGGGCATACTGAGCATGACTACAGCTGCTTACACCCACAGCAGCAGCTGGTTCCTCCACTGACTGCTCATTTGCATGTGGCTGTGGTGACCTTGCCAATGGTGGTGGCATGTATGTCCTCTCCCATTGTTGATCTTGTTGAACCTTTCTCAGGATGATGATGTGAAGCATGGCACAGATAGTGAAGATTTCAGTACATGTACATGGATTGTACTGCAGGGCTCCCACAGATGAATCTAGGCACTTGAATCATGACTTCAGCTGCCCAATCACACGCTCTATGATATTTCTGGCATTCTTTAGTGGGTGTGTGTCTGCATTTCTGATGGCTGTCATCAGCCATGACTAAAGTGCATAGTCTGCATCCTCCAATAAATGACCCTGAGAGATATCACCCCTACTGAACATCTGATACAGTTAGGAGGTGTGCAAGATATGTGAGTCATAGTAGGTAACTGTCTGAGTTGCCAGCACACACATTCCAGATGATTCCCTTAGCATTACACATGACTTGGCAATTAACAGAGTGGAAGTCCTTTCTTTTTATGTAGAGCCTTCTCTGTTCCCTGCATGGTGCCTTAATGTGTATGTGTGTACATTCTATGGCACCCAGTAGTTCAGGGTAGTATGTTACAGGATAGAACTCATGCATATTTGTGGCCCTGTCATCAGCAGGGAAATATATGTGGTCCGTAGAATGTTGGACCATAGCAATCAGGAATTGATGGAGAAGCCTGGATGCTGATGCCTGTGATACTTCCATCATGTCCCCTGTTCATCTCTGAAAGGTTCCTGTAGCTAAAATTCTAAGTGCTTCACATACCTTTGTCTCCACTGGTACGGATTCCTCTCAGTTTGCCCTGGGTCTAATATGAGGATGACAGAGGTTACAGAGTTCCTGTAGCGTTCTACAATTTCCACCTCATGCATATTGTGATAAAGTAACCAGGGTCTGAAAACCCTTCTCTGTCTTGGCCCTAATCTATTAGCAGCAGCAGTAGCATAGACTTCAACCTGTTGCATGTACTCATGAATTAAAGCAACAGCAGTCCCTAACATTCTTTCTACGTAGACTCCTTTCCCTGGCTGTATTCCAATATGTTTTGGAATTCACAGGGAAAACTAGCACTGAGTCTACATGGTTGCTTTATAGCATGTTCAGAAGCTTCTCCATCTTGGATTGGTTGGTTAGCATACAATTCAGCTACTTATACTGTAATTAGCAGACCACAGTGTTTACCATGGTTGCATGACTCTACACACTGTACAGAGCAGCTTACTGAATATGAAACAGTGTGCTACCATGTACACATCATGGCGGGATACCCGCAGTTTTACTGGACTGTATACCATTTATTGAATCTGCCCTCCAGACTCATAAATGCATTGTAAATATTCTCTTATATAGCTAAAAAAGTTGGAATAACAGGTTTTGTGATAGCCAGAATTTCTGGACGATGTGAAGTTTGAAACTCGAATACTTGTCATTATTTAGTGACTGCTGTTTTTAACTATTTGTCAGAAATGCAAATTGTATAAGGAAAAGGAAAATGGATATGAGGCAAAATCAGAGGTATTTTGCAAAATGAGTGACAGTTGAGAGCTATGGTTTAGAGCAGTAGCTAGGTTAGCTGGCATCTCCTCAAAAAAAAAAATGTCCTTCAAGTCATTCCCTGTTCTTATAATGGAGGGTTAAAAGGTATGCATTGAACATCTTACTATATATGCCAATTGTGCATGCACAGTACAACCGAGAGGTGAATGGAATGGAAGCAAAAAGCAGAGACAACAGCAGAAGCACTGGTAGTAACGTGTAACCTATCGAGTTTGGACATTCCAAAATAATATGTACCTAAGTGGCTGCTACACCCCCAATCCCACATCTCCAACATAATCTCTCACATCATGGATCTGTTATCTGGTAAAGTTTAGCCAGCCTTTCTGGTGTATGAAAAATCTTATGTGGGGATTTCCAAGAATGGGTGAAGAGGTGACTTGAAAATGCAATTTTTTGTTTTCTAATTGTGTGTTTGATAAATTGGTGCCATTTTCTTTTGAATATAACTCCACCAAAGAACTGCTAGGTAATTTTTCAACCTGCACAACTGATAACAGATAAATGAAATTTCACTTATAATCTCCATGGAATGTAAAATAAAATTTATGATGAACTGTATAAAGGAGTGAAAATAACTGACCTTAAATTCTTTGTGGATATACTACTCTTGACTAAAGATACCAGTTGATGATACGAGAAATGAAAAGTCTGGTGTATCTGCAATTGAGATACCAAGAGGTCAAATGATGCCAGAGTTCCTTTCTCAAGTAACTGTTAAACAAAATTAACACCTTGTCCTATGTATTTTTTCAGTGTGAATGATTGCTGCAATGAGCTAAACTCTGGAATTGTTTTTAATGGAGAGAAGCCCAAATGTGTTTCACTGATCAACTAGCTGAAGGAAAGAAACCATGTATGAAATATTGTGTTTAAGTATTAAGAGGTACTGATTGGTTCTTAACATAGCCAGACATTAATGCCGCCAATTGCTCAAACCTATTTGTTTTGTTGATATTTGCACATGACACCTCAACTAAGGAAAGAGTGATTTCCAAAGTGTTTATCAATCTAGAGGCCCAAAGAGCCTCACTACATGTACTGAATAGGGATAGGATGCACCTGATTAGTCGGGCTTTATAGGCTATTGACAGTGCTGGTATATGAAGCCCATCTTGCTGCTTAGTTGCATAGTACAAGCTATAGGATCCACT
>NC_056727.1:1100017458-1100024958 GCF_019279795.1 Protopterus annectens | reverse complement strand
TGTAATTAGGGAAATTTACTGAATCACAAAAAGAATCTAAGTGCCAAACTGCTCCTAACCATGTAGGTGCTATATGGCAGTGGTGTTAGCAGGAGGAGCAGCAGACAAGAAAAGGGGTGTGTCATGCATGGTGTAAGCACATTGGAGCTCCATGCTCTCAGATACGCTTAGCTAATCACAGCTAAGCAAGGGGGTGTGTCTGAGGCTGTATTGATGAACTTCCTGAAATGAAGAGTGTATTCGCATCCAGGGAGGGCCATTTCTCAGTGTTTACATTAGATAAATGGGTTTGCACAGTGTGCACCGGGTCTAAAACCAAAAAACAAAACCTGGAAATAGCAGAACTGTTTACATTTGAGCACTGGGTTTGTGCGGCACACCTTGGGGCTTAAAAGGGGTGGAAATGGGAAGGGGAAAAAAGAACAAAAAGGAAAATAGCAAAATAAAAGTAATAAAATACAAAGTACATAGCTAGTAGGTGGAATACATCATAGTCAGCCAATCATACAGGCAGCATCTGCAGCACAACAGTATAAACTATGCAAACACTTTGCAGTCTGGTTTTCCCACAAACTCTGTACCATTGGTGTACACATATGGGGGAATTTCAACCAAAAACATGTTAGGGGCTGCCATTGCTTTGATCCATCAATATGTGCTAGAGGGTGTGAGGAAGATAATGCTGACAACCACCACCGACTGAGGAGGAGGAGAATATTTTTCAGGCTCAGGGGAACTTACCAGGGGCTACATGATCTGGAGATAGTAGACTGCTACTGGGTGGACAGAGACATGCTGCAGCAAATCATTGAGCTGTGCCAGCCTCAACTCAGACCCAGAGCAAACAGAGGGGAACCCATCCCAGTGGATCCCAAGGTATGTGTAGCCTTAAGAATACTAGCTACTGGTACTTTCCAAAGACCTACTGGGGACATCATTGGAGTCTCACAGGCATCTGCATCTAGGGTACTCCACCAGTTCCTTGATGCCATCCTACCAAATGCTGGTTAGCACATTTACTTCCCCAACACTTGTGAGGAGAGGACCAGCAATATGCATCTCTTCCATCATGTACCAGAATACCCAGCGGTATTGGCTGTGATAGACTGCATCCACATCCACATCAAAGCACCACCCAGTGAACAGGGTAGGGTCTACATAACCCACAAGGGCTTCTCCTCCATCAATTGCCAGGTCATGTGCAATGCACAGGGCATTATCATGAATGTGTGTGCTAGCAGCCCTTGAAGCTATCATCATTCCCACATCTGGCATTCATCACAGCTGTACCAGGCATTTGCCAGTGAGGGCATCCCATGTGGTCATTTGGTGGTGGATGCCATCTAGGCACTGGAGCCGTGGATGATGACACCCATCCAAAATGTACCCACACTCACACAAGAATGCCATAATGAGGTACACACACAAACCAGGATCATAACAGAGCGTGTGTTTGGGATGCTCAAGTCACAGTTCTGCTGCCTTGACATATAGGTTCATAGGTTCATAGGTAGGTACTAGGCTATTGGCCCTAGGGCCTATATAAGCCTAGCCAAAGGTACCCTGGCTTTCGCCACCCAAGAAAATTATTTTTGTGTGCCACAGGTAGAGCCTTGCAGTACTCTCCAGCCACATGTGCACACATGTTCATAGTATGTGCCATACTACACAATATGATCTTGTGGAAACATCTGCAGCAGGAAAAGCACAGGGAAGGGCCACACAGCCCCCACTAAGGTCCCCACAGGCACAAAGGGACTTAGAAGAGGAAGCCCCTGAGCCTGCTCCCATAGGCAGATGGAGGTGTGCCCAGTATGCCCAGGCCTTGGCAAAGAGGCAACATATAGCACACACATTGACACTGTAGGGACCCAGGGACTGACACCTCTCTCTGACTCACATACACAGTAAAATGGATGACACCATAGGTGCCGGAAGCTGTTAAAGACTGGGGGTAGTGGAGCGTGACAGGGGCACTTAGTGAACTAAAAGGGAATTTTTTTATAACTATTTGCTACCACAACATAGGTTCACTTGGAGGACATTTTAAACTTAGCCAATTCCCTTTTGGTGCTTGAATTAACATTTTCTGATTGGTCTTAGCTATCCCCATGGCTGATAATTGTATATTAGCCCTAGTGAGAACAACTGTGATAATACCATAGATAATTTGAGGGGGCCATGTAATGGATGCAGCATTTAGGAACTGCCTCTATCCATTAGTGGCATGAGGGGAAATCCTGGAGAACATTTTCTATTACCCACCCTTAGATCCAAGTTGCATTCGAATATGGATGGATGAGCTTTGCTTTATTTTTATGGATAGTCTGTTCCAGAACAGTGGGAGCCTCTGTGATATATATCCATCTCTCCATAACATTCAGTTTAGATACCTGGTCTGAGTATTTCTGATGCCATTCGACTTGCTGATGTTCAGTATGTCCATCTGTATTATGTTGGAGGATGCTTTGTATGCCAGACATGTCAACTCTAAGCACTCTGTAGGATACTGAGTATAGTAATAAATTGTTGCGGTGGTACATGCAAGACCTATTGTTTAGGACTAATATCCCTCTAGTAAGGTATCTCTGAAGGTCTTCCAATTGTTGCATGGAAATGGAGAGATACATGCCAAAGTGGGCATTATACAAAATGATTGACATAATGAGACCTTTGTAAAGGGGACAACAACATTTCTAGATCTAGACACAATCAATTTGTTTTTAAGCTGTGCAATATAGAAAGGCTTTCTTATGACTCTGGGCACATGTTTGGCAAAAGTTAGGTCACTGTACACACAAATTCCCAAATGCCAAACAATTGGATCCATTCTCAGAGGGCATTGTCATGATTTTGACACCAGTTATTATTTGGGACAAACCTTCCTGCATGATGGTTAAGTCATTTTGGGATTCAGTAACTTCTCCTAGCTTGCAGTCATCTCAAACTTAGCTGGCAAATGCTCTTTGGTATTTCCTTTCACTTTTGAGATATATATGCCAAACAGAAAAAGTCTCAGCACCGAACCCTGGGGGACTCTATTGGTGACAGGTCTCTTCCCCTGTTTTGATCTCCTGCATCCTGTGAGCCAATTTGTCAATGCAGCTGGTGATGTAAGTGTTTGCTTCTACATTATTCATCTTTTGTACTACACCTGAGTAGGGGATTGTGTCAAAAGGCTTGGCCAGGTCAAGGTTATGTGGTGTGAACTGTTTTACCCTCACCCATTGCTTTGGTAACAAGAGTAAAGCTTAAAATGTGCCCATGAATTTGAGCCTTTCACACTTTCCTCTGGGCTGTTTTCAAACACATTTTTAGGGCCATGCATACATGTATGCATTCCTTGATTCACATTCCTGATTGTATTAAATTATATTCATTGAATAATACAGCACACTTGTTACACTTATGTTATAGCACATTTTAAATCTATTGTTTAAACATTTTCCCAGTAGGCAATGGCACAATAATGCATTAACCAATAATGACAAAACTGCCCTATTCAGAAAATTTCCATCATAAAGGTCTACTTCCACACACAACTACATTTTAAGTTTATTGTTTGAACATTTTTCCAGGAGGCAATGATGCACCAATAATGACAAAACTGCCCTATTCAGAACATTTCAGTGATAACAGTCTAACTCCACACACAAGTGCATTTTAAAATTTACTGTTTGAACATTTTTCCAGTAGGCAATGTAGCAATGTAGCAAAATGCAGGCACCACTAATGACCATGATAACAGTCTACTTCTATGCACAATATATAAATACAGAATCACAGTAGAGTGGAAGCCATAGGCATGTTGTACAGCTTCTTGAACTTATTTTCAATTGGTGGGGGGGGGGGGGGGCAAAAGGCTAAAAACCAGGGACACGTTTTAAACATTGCGTGTATAATTTTGGAAAGTTGCTTGCATAAAATGTTGTTACCACCATGCATTTCACTGCCAAGTCTTGAACCCAAAATCTTGTGCACTACAGTCAGAGCAACATAACACTAAGCTAAACCAGCAGTTTCTTGAAAGACAGGAAGACAAACTAAAATGGCTATCATATAATTTCGTGAATTCAGTTCCCACTTCTCACCATAGCTCTCAACCTCTTAGCACAAAAATACAGAACAAAGCCAATAATGGGGCAATACAGCCCCAAATTAGGGACACATTTCAAATACTGATTTTATAACCTTAAAAAATCGCTAGAATAAAAGGTTTTGTTTTACAAGTCCTTCACAAGTGATGGTGGCTAGGGACTTTAGGCTTTTTTACCTGTACCCAAGGTACAGGGTTTGAGCCTAAGCACCTCTAGCCACCAGATGTATCCTGCTGGAGGCATTTTCTCACACACACACACACACACACACACACACACACACACACACACACACACACACACACACGCACACACACATACCTCTGCAACAATATACAGTATACTCACTCCACAATCCTTACAGGCTTCCAGATGCTAAGCCGCTCCATCTCAGGCTTCTGAAACTAAATCTGTTTCTGCATTACAGGCTTCCAGACGCTAACCCACTCCATCTCAGACTAAATCTGTTTCTGCATTACAGGCTTCCAGACACTAACCTGCTCCATCTCTGGCTTCTGGGACTAAATCCATTTCTGCAGGCAGCACAGCTTTGAATAAATCTGTGTTTTCGCTCACAAGGCAACCAGAAATACATGCACTGTCATCATTGCAGCGCAGAAAATGAAAGGGCAGAGGTATGGATGATCTGCAAAAGTGAGGGGGCTCCCCTCCCTCCACACTCTATTGTTCCAATGCCCATGGATGACACACACATCACATTGCCTGCAACTTACCATGTATAGGCAATGTACTGTGTACATCCAAAATAGGCAGCACTCAAGCACCATCCTCACAACTGCTGCAAGCACAATGTAAGGCAGTTTTCTTAACAATAAATGAATGGATTACTATGTTTTGATAGCACATCTATGGGGCAGCAGACAACTGACAGCTATGTGGGACACCAGGAAATGTCTACACAATACTGGCTTCCCCACACTATGCAGTATCATTTAGGTTGACAAATCCTACTGCAGTATATGTGGGAGGCCAACTAAGGGGGTGGGGTCATAGGTCATATTCACATAAGTCACAAAGCTCCTCATTAGCACTCTTCAAGAAAAATCTTGATGATTGGATGGGAGATAGGAAAGTCACCCTGGGGATCACTTCTGTGACTCTGCTTGACAGTAGCATAGGAAAATAAGTTTCTTGGGTGACGAAAGCCAGGATACCTTTTGGCTAGGCTTATATAGGCCCTAGGGCCAATAGCCTAGTACCTACCTATGAACCTATGAACCTATGAATATGAACGGATATCACTGTGGGGATCCCATACTCACTCCCAGATGCACGCAGCAAGTCAGCCATAGAAAACCATAAAGGAATGTCTGGCAAATGCAGACAAATGGTGACAGTGATGGAATACCCCCTACAGACTTACACAGTGATATTACAGCAGGCCTTGCAGTTGCAGTAAGACTCTCTGACATGTAAGAAGTCTGAAACTCAATTGCATGACATTACACTCTAACCTGTGCTCTCTAGTGATATGTCTATTCTCCAAGATAGGGCACAATACTGTGCTAAATGGAACCAAAATGTAAAGCCAATATCAGCACAATCCATGGAAATGTGTACTGTTTACAGGTGTTCCCCCCTCCACACCCATATTTACATAGAAATGTAGTAACATGTAAGTTTGTTGGGTAATAGCAGCAGAGCACCCATTGCCATGGCTGTCCCAATCAACATAATAACTTGTTGCATGTCCACAATATGCAGGTGTCAATGTGCTATGCATATGTGTGGGGAATACTTGTCAGGATGTGGCCAGTAACTTCTCATGGCTGTTGTGTCCTACTGGCCTAGGTACAGTACTGTGGTAGACAGGGCCATGTTCCACAAAATACAGTGCCAACTGTTTTGCATGTCAGCTACACATATGGTGGGAGTTGTACACACTGTCCAGATGTCAATATCCATTACTGCTGGGAAGCTGAACAGGTCATGTACAGGGGGCCACACATATGAACAGTACACAGGTTGGAGTAACCTACATAGTGCCTACCATACCTCACAACTGTACAGACCTTTTGAAGAATGCACTCAGGTTTGCATCATATCTGTGGTGTCTTTATTCTGAAATAGTTGTTGTCTGGCAAATCAATGGCAAATCATTGGCAAACCACGAAAGTCTATAGTCAGAAATATCGATGGATTGTAGTGTCTCAGACTTTAAACCCTATAGAAAAATGCATGCTAATGCAAACTCTGTTATTGTATCACCCTTCCAGGTTTGTCAGAAAATGTCTTCTAAAACAAACCCTGTCACTCCAGCAACTCATACATTGATAAGAGCAATAGTTACAGTACCCCTTATGTTTGGCCCATTGTTTCCCCATATTGGCAGCCTATTTCCAAATATCTTGCATAAACAGGTAGCAAGGTTTAGCTGTAGCACACAACAACCTGGACTGGAGTACAACTATCCCTGGAATGGATTCCCACATTTACTATAGAATGTCATACTGAGCATGCTCCTACACTTAGAGAAGTGAAACCCATGTCTGAAACCACATCAGACTATATATCTCTGTATTGTGCAAATGTCTTTGCATACACACAGCTATGTAAACCTAACTGTCTCCACATGCATACATCAGACAGGATCACCCACAGCGAGCTGTAGGTGGCACATATGTGATATATCTGCATTTGTTGTGTGTGATACACACACACATATATATGGGCAACATATTACAATATGTCAAGAATAAACACACATAGACATGGGAAAGAGAGTGACAGACAGTGATAGAGTGAGACACAGGGAGACACAAACAGACAATGAGTCATACACAGGGACACTCTGAATGGCATAGAATGAAGACCTGTACAGACAGTTGCATCCAGTTGTAAACATTGGCATGTGCCCGCATGAAGATGAGATTCATTGTCTGATGGTACTGAGGTGGGTTTGGAATATCGCATCACCTACCTTTGTGTGTGTGTGTGTGTGTGTGTGTGTGTGTGTGTGTGTGTGTGTGTGTGTGTGTGTATCTGCAGGGCTAAGTATTATGATGCCTTACCCACCAAGTACACTTCCCATTGCCATACTTTACAACATCTGTCAGTGTCATTCACCTTAGATGTATCTTTGGGCTGGCTTCAGTTCTGTAAGCTCTATAGTGCATGTGATAACTGTGTAATACTATCATACAAGTAACTTGATAGGAAGAGGTTCTAATCACAGTCCTGGTATATGTAACAGTGGTTCTGTGTGGCTGGGTGTGTGAGGGGTGTGTGTGTGTGTGTGTGTGTGTGTGTGTGTGTGTGTGTGTGTGTGTGTGTGTGTGTGTGTGTGTGTGTGTGTGTGTGTGTGTGTGTGTGTGTGTGTGTGTGTGTGTGTGTGTGTGTGTAGGAAAAAGTGTTTTAGTCTATTCCCACCCAGTACACTTCC